>NC_043005.1:59154307-59176807 GCF_006345805.1 Octopus sinensis | reverse complement strand
GACATGTACTTATAGCAGAAAGAATTATTAATGACAGTGTGTCAGTGAAGTTTGCTAATGTTTGAAAAGCTTTCTTTAAACGAATTTGAGTTGTTGTTTTATCAATATTTATGCTGGGGAAATAGAAATTTTACAATGTGGAGGTGTCTTTTTGCTAATCAGAGTATTGATTTTGAATAATATGGAAGTTTGTTTCTCATATTTTCTCTTACCTAGATCTATACTAGTGAATTAGTGTATAAATCAAATATTGCATTGAATTTCCAAGAATACAGAATGATTGGGTGGAATTGTGATTCTTTTTCAGAAGAGTAATCATCAAAGAAGAATGCCGTTTTTTTTTTATGACTGCCTTAAATTTATGCATGCATGAGTGGGTGTGTGTGTGTTCCAAGACATTCATATACTAACACATGTACACCCAGCTGTATGCACACAATCTGCTGGCACACATTCACACATATGTATATATAAACACACACATACACACATGCAGATACACACACACACATACACACATGCACATACACATACACAGATACACACATACACACACACACACACATATACACATGTAAAACACTTTATTTTAAAATCAATTTTACAAAATATTCCTGCTGGTATTTTTTTTCTCAATGAACCAAAGTACTCTTTGGAAGTCAAATTTGTCTATATTGTAAACTTGAATGGCGTATCGAATATATACAATTTTATAATACAGACATAAAATCCTCAAAGAATATACTGCTTAGTTTGACAAGTGAGTATCCTTGAAGCTTCTATTAATACTTTATTAAATTTATAAACTTGGAAACCATGGAAAACAATATATTCTGAGCAAAAACATTCTTTCAGGCAATGAACAAAAGCAATGGCACTTATTATCAAAATATCTCAAAGACAAATAAGAACGCAAGCACCCAATTCAATTGGCTGTAAAGACAAAACCATAGAATTAGGATGGTAGTAGCAGCAATTTGTGTGCAATGGAGAAGCTCACAAAAATTTTACCAGCCAAGAGTCTGAATATGAAAGAAAAATCTTTCATTTTCTTCTGGTTCAAAATATTCAAAACTAGCAGTATCACCCGGCGTTGCTCGGGTTTTGTTTTGACTCTTTAGAATTGGAATTTTTGAAAAGTAAAAATTTTGCATTATGTAGCTTGTTATTCTCTTTAAGTGAACATTTTTCTGGTTGAAATACACCGAAAAATGGTGACACAGCAGTCAAAAAAATCATAAAAAATAGGGATTTTCATAGAAAAAAAGCATCTTTTTGATGTAAATAATTTTTGTTCTTAACATGGTCAGATTTGAATTTTATCTTCTACGGAATGAGAGCAAGCTTTCTTCTATCATACTTTCAAATTTGGTCAACTTGCACCGCAGGGTCTCGGAGTAGATAGTGTTAGCTGAAGGCTACCAATCCTGCCACACACAGACAACTTCAGCTTTATGTATATAGATTTAATATTTCATACAAATCTCAATACCAGCCATAGTTGAATTTCAAACTGATTAATTCACAGTCAATGCTTAGACAGCAAAAATTGATATCTCCAAGTCTTAAAGTCGTTAATGAATGACTTGAAAATGGAACATTTTAATAAGAGGATGAAAAGAGTTATTTATCATGACAAATAATTTTTTCAGTATGATTTATATGCTTAACCAAAACCTTTCCTACAAGATACATATGGCCTAGCTTACTCAATGAAATCATTGCATCATGAAACTACCATAGATATTTTGGATTCTTTCTATTTTAAAATAAAATGTTATCATAGGTGTAGGAGTGGCTGTGTGGTAAGTAGCTTGCTTACGAACCACATGGTTCTGGGTTCAGTCCCACTGTGTGGCACTTTGGGCAAGTGTCTTCTACTATAGCCTTGTGAGTGGATTTGGTAGATGGAAACTGAAAGAAGCCCATCGTATATATGTATATATATGTATGTGTGTGTGTGCGTATATGTTTGTGTGTCTATGTTTGTCCCACCAACATCACTTGACAAACGATGCTGGTATGTTTACGTCCCCTAACTTAGCAGTTTGGCAAAAGAGATCGATAGAATAAGTACTAGGCTTACAAAGAATAAGTCCTGGGGTCGATTTGCTCGACTAAAGGCGATGCCCCAGCATGGCCACAGTCGAATGACTGAAACAAGTAAAAGAGTAAAAGAGTATTTAAAGGATCAAGAATTTTGGAATATCTGGGTAGTGATGCACAATGCTTCATGATTTACTGTACATTAGACAGAGTTTCCCACGTTAATATAGCAATTTTCTAGCCTATTATCAGAACACCCTATGAAATAACCCCAATAAGTGGAGTACAATAAATGAACCATGAGCACAAAGCTAAATAATAGGAAAAAAATTGCCACCCACTGATTTGAAAACATCACCATTAGTAAAACCTATTATACAGTTTCACTCGATGAAATCAAAATTGTAATCAAAAGTGTGAAATAGAAGAGATACTCCAATGACAAACGCATTTATAACATATCTACAGAAATAAATTTGTTTAGGGTGGTGAGCTGGCAGAACCGTTAGCACGCCAGGCGAAATACTCAGCAGTATTTCGTCTGCCGTTACATTCTGTGTTCAAATTCTTCCGAAGTCGACTTTGCCTTTCATCCTTTCGGGGTCGATAAATTAAGTACCAGTTACGCACTGGGGTCGATATAATCGACTTAATCCATTTGTCTGTCCTTGTTTGTCCCCTCTGTGTTTAGACCCCTGTGAGTAGTAAAGAAATAGGTATTTCGTCTTCCGTTACATTCTGAGTTCAAATTCTGTTGAGGTTGACTTTGCCTTTCATCCTTTCGGGGTCGATAAACTAAGTACCAGTTGCACAATGGGGTCGCTGTAATCAACTTAATCCATTTGTCTGTCCTTGTTTGTCCCCTCTGTATGTAGCCCCTTGTGGGCAGTAAAGAAATAAGAAAAAAATTTGTTTTCAAAATAATAAAAAAGAGGCCCTTTGCAAAATAAAGATGTAAAAATAATTAAAATTCTAAAAATTAAATTCAATTTTAATACAAAAAGCTTACAAAAAGGAGTAAATTAGCATTTATTGTTCCTGAGACATTTAAGTAAGCCATAGAAGTGAACTGGAGACAATAACATGAAAATAAACCCAAATATTAACAACATCATAAACGATAAGATAGAAACTTTAATTACACATATAAATCCAGAAAATTGAGTTGAATACTTTAAATATGCAAGTTCTAGATAACAATAAAGTACCCTAATTGAAATTGCATAGCTATATCAAATTATAGATGTTATCAACACAACGAAAAATCGCTATCAACAGAAAATTTATATAAAAACAAAACAAGCAACAAACTTAACATGATGGGACCTCAGCAATATCCCAATTAAGGGGTTTATTCAAATCAAAAATAAGTTGAACAAGTTTAAATTTTAAATATCTAATCTTAAAATCATTCTTCTGGAAGCATTAGAGAGCTGAGAACCCAAAACTGAAATGAATATTTTAAAGAATGCAAGAAATCTATTATTATTTTATGACTATGTATTAATGGTTAAGAATTATGAATATTTTTCTATAAAGCAGTAGGAAGCTATGACAAAATTGAAACATCAGATTTAATTGTACTGCACATACTGTGCACCTTGAAAAGCAGGATGAAATTTCCAATATAAGATTACTCTTATGTCACAAGCATAGAGTATACCATGGCATGAATGGACATCAGAAAGACATGAACTATTATTTTCAATGAATGCACTAAGACCACAATAAATACAAACCTGAAAATGGTGAATTAGCTACATATAACATTACTCTTTACTTGCTTCAGTCATTTGACTGCGGCCATGCAGGAGCACCACCTTTAGTTGAGCAAATTGACCCCAGGACTTGTTCCTTGTAAGCCTAGTACTTATTCCATCGGTCTCTTTTGCTGAACTGCTAAAGGCGGTGCTCCAGCATGGCCGCAGTCAAATGACTGAAACAAGTAAAAGAGTAAAAGAGTAACTCAAAATTTTAGGTCTGTAAATAAGGATTTGAAGACTATATCAATTGTATACATCATATTCATATGCTTATATACACAAGCATAAATAAAGATGCATATATATGCATGTGTGTGTGTGTATATGTTATATACATATATATATATATGCATGCACACACGCACACACTCACACACACAAACACATATTTCTATGTATGTATATGTATGTATGCCTGTCAGGTTACAAACACATAGACATACATACACAAGTATGAACATGTAAACATCCATATATACATAAATACATGCATACAGTATAAGATGGTGTTCTTAGCAACATCGAGATTTGTCCTTATCTTACAATAAGAAGAAATAAGTTTTGATTTTAGCCGATTCCATTTGTCAGCTTTGAATCTTATAGATCCTTAAAACCCTTCCTTCAAAGACCTCTCTGGCACTTCCTCCATTGCCTTAATAATGACTCCATTTCCAAATCCTCCCTTTGCAACTGCATGCTTATTGCAACTTAAACATAGGCTACTGCCTATCAGAATTACCATTATCTCTCTTAATTCTAACTCATCCTAATTTCTTGTCATGCATTTTTCCCTGTTTTATGGGTTATTCGAGCCACACATTTGACAAAACTTCGAAAACACTGAGAAGACAAAACTTAGAGAGACAAAATTATCATAAACTAGGTCTTTATCCATCACTACACTGCCGATAAAAATATTTATTAATGATGCACATATCTTCTTTTAATAGTACACTATTATACAGGGAAAAATGTCACGAAGTGGTGGAGAGGTAGCATTTGGCAACTATAAGATACGCGTATATTCTTTACTTTTTTACTTGTTTCAGTCATTTGACTGTGGCCACCTTTAGTCAAGCAAATCGACCCCAGGACTTATTCTTTGTAAGCCTAGTATTTATTCTATTGGCTTCTTTTGCTGAACCGCTAAATTACGGGGACGTAAACACACCACCATCAGTTGTCAAGCAACTTGGGGAGGTCAAACACAGACATACAAACATACACACACATATATATACATATACATATATACGACGGTCTTCTTTCAGTTTCCGTCAACCAAATCCACTCACAAGGCTTTGGTCGGCCTGAGGCTATAGTACAAGACACTTGCCTAAGGTGCCACACAGTGGGACTGAACCCGGAACCATGTGGTTGGTAAGCAAGCTACTTACCACACAGCCACTCCTGCACATGAGCATGTTTTTGTGTTTAGTTGTTTGTTTCTTTGTGTATGTGTATTGCAGTACTGTGTGCTTACATATATCCAGATATATATACATATATGTGTGTGTGTGCTTATGTGTATACACATGCACATACACACATATATATTGTTGACGGAATTAGTAATAATGGTACACTCCGCCCAAGTGATGAATGGAATAACATAGTTACTATAAGTAAACAGAAGTACACAAAGTACTAGAGTACATAGTAGGTGGTCAGAGATAGTCATGTCTTTACTGGTTTTACTGGTATACTGAAGTGGGCGTTATAACAATCCAACATTTCAAGGACTTTAACAGTGGCGATGAAGATTTAAACAACTCATGAAGTATTAATAAACTTGATGAGGAATGAACTCATGAGGAGTTAACAAACTCACAAAGTTTTTGTTGTGCAAATTTTATGAAAAATATGGAAAATTTGTTGGCTGGCTTGCTCAAGTTGCAAAAACAACAACAACAATATAATTTTACAATAACAAATACTGCAATTAATGAAGTCATCAGGAAATTCATAAAATATGTCCTCGCCAGCCTATGTTACAAACTAGATAACATTTCAAATCCGAACCAGATGACGGGGTTATTGTTGAGGCTTACAACAGAAGATATGAGCAAATCTGTGATAAATATTGTAAAGATTGGGACGACAAGATGAAAACATGCTTAATCTTAAGAAAACTGGTGGTAGGAGTACATGAGCGTTACAACAATTATGTAGTCCCAAGAAAATCTTCAGACATAAAACTTTAATGACACAATAGATATACTGTGTAAAATTTTCAGTGAAAAAAGTTCATTGTTCAACATATAATGGAAGTGTCTGAACACAGAAAAACAATGATGAGGATTACATCACATATGGTGGTAGAGTAAACAGCTAATGTGAGAAGTTTGAGCAGGGTGAATTAGTGACAGATATGTTCAAATGCCTGATTTTTACACAGGGACTTACTGTGGAAAAAGCCGCAGAAGTTAGAACTAGAATTCCCACCAGGCTAGAACAAAACTTGGATGTAACCCTACAGCAAGTGTCAGAAGAATGTGAAAGGATAGAAAAATTAAGACACGACAGAGAAGTAATCAACCGGAAAGATTGTTTTTAAGTAAAATAAGTGTGAAACAGTCAGAATAGAGATAAAGAGTTTTCTAAAAAACACAACAAAAAATCAAGAAATAAACCCATGTTTTCATGTGGAGATATACATCTGAGGAAAAATTGTCTGTTTAAGAAAGTGGAGTGCTGTCATTGTGGAAATACAGGACATATGAAGACGCATTGTAGAACGAAGATGACAAAACATCAGAAGAAAGGAAAAAGAATAAATAGTATGTCATCAGAAGAAATTGGTTATATAACGAGGAGGAAATTTGTGAAGGTGAAAATCAGAAATACAAGTGTTAAAATGCAGTTGGACACCATTATAAACGAAAAAAAAACTTAGAAATATGTTGGTAAGGTGAAATTAATTAAATTGAAAAAGGTAGCACATGGTGTTATGGGTAAAAAATGATATTTTTCAATGAATTCGTATATAATGTAACATTTTGAGGTCAAGCAAAAAAGGCAAAGATATATGTGTTAAAAAGTTCACTTAATTTATTCAGCACAGAGTGGATGGAAGTATTCAAAGTATGGAATATGCCCATAAGTGTTTTGTGTGAAAATATAGTCAGTTCAGTTGAAGTTTCGAATGCGGCTGAGAGACTGAATAAAAAAATTGCAGTAAAACAGAGTGGATCACCTGTATGTAAGCCAAAATGAAAGCAAAAAATGCCCACGATAAAAAGTAAACATTGTTTAAAAGTAGATGTTTCGTGGTCAAGACTACTCATTGATTTTGCTAGTCCTTTAAATGGTTCTCACTACTTAGTGGTAGTTGGTAGTTTTTCGAAATAGCCTGAAATTTGCAAGTGTAAAAAACCAACCTCCTCAACTGTGATAATTTTTTTACATGAATTATTTGCAAGATTTGGCATCCCAGACAAGATAGTGTCTGACAAGGGAACACAATTTGTGTCTAGCGAATTTAAAAGATTTTTGTGAAACGTTCATGGTAGAACTACGTGCCATACTATCCCAGATCTAATGGACAGACAGAATGTTTTGCTGATACCTTCAAAAGAGCCCTTAGAAAATCAAATAAGGAAGTCATGGATGAGGCAGGTCTACAACAATGTTTAAGAGTACACTGTGTGACACCAAATCTGAATACACCAGCAAGTAGCTCAGCAGCGGTGCTAATGTTTGCAAAGAAAGTAAAATCAGTTTTTAATAAATTGCTACCTGGCAAGAAAAGAAAAAGTGCATGGGAAGACATAGCAAGATTCTTTAAAGTTAGTGAAAAGGTATATATGAGGGCATACAAAAATGAAAAGCATAGTTGGGAAGATGGTGTAATTACCAAATGCATAGGTAAAATAATGTATTGGGTAAAAAGTAGAAAAGGTATACAAAAGAGATGCAGGAACCAACTGAAAAAGATTTGTGGAAAGCAAACTAAAGAAGTTGGAAGAACTGATGGAATGGTTGTATGATGCATTCCAAGTTCTCATGCCACTGCAGGTAATTGAACCCAGATGTACTAGTGAAAGGAAAAGAAAACATACAGAGCTCCTGAAAATAGATGCCAAGCACAAAAAAATATTAAATGAATAAAAAAATTTGTTGCTAAACAAAATGACAGTTCATCAGAAAAATTTAAAAGGGGAGATATTGTATGGAATTAGTAATAATGGTACACTCCTCATGGCGAATGAAGTAACCTAGTCACTATAAGTAAAGAGAAGTATGTGAAGTACCAGTGTACATAGTAGGTAGTCAGAGTAAGTCGTGTCTTCACTGGTTTTACTAAGTATAATGTATACCCAAGTGGGCGTTATAACAATCCACCATTTTAAGGATTATAACATATATATATATATATATATATATATGTATGTATGTATGTATGTATGTATTACTTCTCGCTCAGAGATTTTATATATATATATATATACTTTATTTAAAAGCAGCAGAAATTAAACAAAAGCTGTTACTCAGAGTTTTTGTTAACAAAACTGTCGGATGAACGGGAACGGGAAATGCAGAGTAACAGCTTTTGTTGAATTTCTGCTGCTTTTAAATAAAGCATATTACTCTACCTCTGGTATTTGAGAATTCTTTTTTCCACCTTGTTTCACATTATGTGTTTACTCCAGTATGTATTATATATATATATATATATATATATATATATATATATATATATATATATATATATGCATACATATATGTATATGTGTGTGTGTGTGCATGCATGTATATATGTGTGTGTGTGTGCATGCATGTATATATGTGTGAATATATATACATCTAAATATATATATATATAGATATATATATATAGATATATATATATATATATATATATATATATATATATATATATATAGAGAGAGAGAGAGAGAGAGAGAGAGAGAGAGAGAGAGAGAGAGAATGAGAGATTGAAAAAATGAATAGAAATTGTTTTTCTGATAATTTCACCACTTTAATAATTAGATGTTTATAAGTTATTGGGTGAACATCTAATAACTTATAAACATCTAATTCTTAAAGTAGAAAAATTATCAGAAAAACCTTTTCTATTCATTTTTTCAATATATAATACAGTATCAAAGACTTTCTATTTCCTACTCAACCACACATATATATATATATATAATATATATATATATATATATTTATACTTACATACTTACATACATAAATACATACATACATACATACATACATACATACATACATACATACATACATACATACATATATATAGATCATTATGACAGAAGCAGTATTAATAGCAAAAGCTATCTTTGTATCCAACTTAATGTAGATGCTTTATTAGATCACTAAATACCACATTATTTACTTTGAGAGGACCTCTCATATGGATGCATAGTGCATTAAAGCACTCATGTATATATATGTATATATATGTGGGTGTGTGGTTAGCAGGTGGGAATCAGCTGCTACAGGCACTGTGACTGCTAGATCATGTGGTTTCAACCTATCTGGTCACCTCAGTGGTAGATGTCTTGTAGCAGCATACTAGCTGAATCTCACTGCCAACAATATATAGAATTTAATATTGCTTCTGTCACTAATAATTATTTATCAATAAATCTACTGGCTATTTGCAATATCAGTACCTGAAGCGACACTGAAATTCTATGTTTTATTGGCAGTGAGATTCTGCTTGTATGTGGCTACCAGACATCTGTCACTGAGGAAACTGGATAAGTCAAAATATTAGGTGTTGATTATAATTGTATATGCTAAACCATTCCCAATAAAAGCTGCCACCCTTGGTAATTTTGAGTGGACACCCTCTCCGCCAATGCTACTTCTGGGACTCAAAAGCTGTCGTGTTTTGCCATGCCTAATTTCTCACCAAGATCCAACTGTGTAAATGAAACTGAATACACAGAATCTGTGTGAAAGCTCATCTGAGTGGAAGATGGAGTATACAGGATCGGTGTGGAAGTTTATCTGAGTGAAAGGGCCATTCTTGTTCATGAGTGATAAACTTAATCCAACATTCAGTTTAACATTACAGCCTGAGCATTGGCTGCCTGTAGCAGTGATCACTGCACTGCAGGCCTTCAGATAAAGTTTTCAGTCTGGGCATAAATTTTTCCCTTCTGCCTGGAGATTGTCAGAAGTGTCATGGGGGCTGCTCTTACTTCTCTAATTAGTCTACAGTAAAATTTAAAAGAGAAAATTTTGCTGTGTCTTGGGAATCATTTCTGACTTCCAAGGTTTGCAAGTCTGTCTGAGAATGATTCCCCTAAGACAGAAAAAAATTATTTCCAACATACGAATTCTATGTCTGGTAAATTCACTGCAGAGAAAGTTCATTGCATGGATTTTTAGACATAATTTTTCAACTTCAATTTTTCTCTTGTTCTTTTTTTCTTTTGTTTTTTGTTTTTTTTTGCAATAAAATAGTTTTTAACTATTAATCATGAGATGCTATGGATATATTTTCTTGGCAAACTTTCCTTTGCAGTTAACTTTCCACACAGTGAAATTCCTGCATGGGGAACTATTGGCAGTAAACTCTCCTGTGAGGAATTAATGGCAGTGAACTTACCTGTGATCCACGGATTCACATCAAGAATCTTGCAAACCAAATATAAAAACCAAGTAAAAGAGAAAACATTCTGTAAATTATGTTGAATGAGAGAATTCATTAACCCTTTAATATTCAAAGCAGCCATAACAGGCCCAGATATTTTACCAATTTTATGTTTAAAATGGCCAGCTCTTGCATCTTACACCTACCCTACAAAGTCAGTCTAAAAACAAACACTCACATTGCAATCTTAGAGTTAGAAGATAATGCATGGTTAATTCAAAGCAATGTGATCAAATAAACATCACATTTTACAGAATACTCTGAATGCTAAAGGGTTAAGAATCCCTCATTACATCTTAAGTTCAAATTCCACCAATGCAGGCTTTACCTTGCATTCCTTCAAAGTTGTTAAGATAAGAACCAGTAATGGATGAAGGTCTATTTAACTGATTGTCCCACCTCTACTGAAAAGTTCCTGGACATATTGCCAATATCATAAATCAATATTCAAATAAATAAGTTAGACTCAGCATAGTAATTTGATCTGTGAGAAATATCAGCCAAATCTACTTCATATCACACCCGACTGTCTCAAAAGAAAGTTGATACATTGGCTAATGTAGCTGATGGTATACTATTTCTGAAAATAATATTATAATTTAAATACATCTGATCAAAGTTGTGCATGATCAGGGCTGGCCATCTTGGGATTAGCCTGCCACAACCACAACTAATTTTCTTAAAATTACTAATTGCCATTTATTATTTTACTATGAATAAAGTTCAACTCTTTTTAGCCACCACCACCATCACCACCACCTGATATTGCAAGCTCATTTTTATCACTAACAATTTTCAGTAATTTTTCTTTTTTTTTTCTTCTTTTTTTTTCCTCTGAATAATTCAAAAAGCATATGTTTTCCATATAATCAGGATGTCATTTAATTCTGGTAATGCTATACATGTATCTTTCTTATTTTGTTTGCTTCGTAGTTATATTTGTTGTTTTTTGTTTTTACTCTTTACTTTTTTCTTTTTTTTTTTTTTTGGCTAAGCATGCCATTCACTCTTCGTTTATATTTTTAATGGTATTTATCCGACATGTCGAATGAAATATATGACTTAAGTCGTGCAATTTATTATCTTAACCTGTTTCATCCACTTTATATAACTATATATTCTATTTACCATTTCATTCTTATATCACTTACCATTCTTTCTTTTCCTTCTGTCATTCTTTCTTTCTTTCCTTCCCATCCTTCTTTCTTTTCTTTCATTCTTTCTTTCTTATTATCTAATCATAACAGATAGCATTCAGAATTCTTCTACCTTTACTGGTTTACTTAAAAGCTAATCTTTTTATTTCTTTTCTACACGAACGTTTCTTTTATTAGCATCATGGTGCTTGGCAGAGGGGAAATACTTTCTTTTATCACTCAACACTTCCATTATTGAAAGATACAAATCATGTTTTTATAATTGTTGCTGTTCTCTTATTTTTATTTCCATTTTTATCTCTATACTTATTTTTCTGTGTGGTTTAATCAGCAAAAGATGGGGAATCAGTATAACCATTTTTTTGTCGAACCATTGAAAGCGGTGATGGTGAGAAGGAAGTAGAAACCAGAGCTTCGTCTTATCTTCAGCTTGCAGACTGCTTGCATGCAGACCAGTAGACTTCGTTAATGGTATACGAGAGCCAGTTAATGACTTTAAATGCATACAAGCCAAGAACATGTACAACATGCGCATCTGACAGGCTTCTACAAAGTTCTGTTCACTTCATTTCACTTGCAAGGCATTTGTTGAACTGCTATGAATTAGGCCCAAACCTACACCCATATGATTACAGAAAAAACATTTCAACTATAAGGCCCAAACTGTTGTTAACATGATGGTTATTGTTAGTAGCTATGTGTTTAGCCCTAGGTAAGAAATATGAACAAATTCAATCTAGTTAGTAACCAGCTTGGTCTTGTGCTGGAACCAATGAATATTATTAGTATAAAATATTTCTAGGTTGTTGCCAATTTATTTCTTTTTCTCTTCTATTTTGAGAGTTTTCTTTACAAGGAAGCTCCTTGTCTTCTTCTTTATCTTCTTTTTCTTCTTCTTCTTCGTCGTCGTCGTCGTTGTCGCCGCCGCCATCGTCGTCGCCGCCGCCGTCGTCGTCGTTGTCGCCGTCGTCGTCGTTGTCGTCGTCGTCGTCATTATTATTAAGGCAGTGAGCTGGCAGAATCGTTAGCATGCTGGACGGAATGCTTAGCAGTATTTCGCCTGTCATTATGTTCTGAGTTCAAATGCTGCTGAGGCTGACTTTGCCTTTCATCCTTTCGGGGTCAATAAATTAAGTACCAGTGAAACACTGGGGTTGATATAATTGACTTATCTTCTACCCCAAAATTTCTGGCCTTGTGCCAAAATATGAAACCATTATCATCATCATCATCATTATTCTCAGAGCTTTTGATTTCATTGGCTCTGTTAATTTTGTAAGATCAGAAGCAATTTATTATCAAAGGTCTCACAGGGTCTCTTTTCAAGATACTTAACACCCAAGTACCAATCTCAAGATCCTTGTTGTCACCAACAGAGCAAATTTCTGATCATTTTCTATCCTCATGTCAATTCCAGTTTCTCCAACATTCTGGTATTGCATCAAGTCATATTATTATCATTATTATTATTATTATTATTATTATTATTATTATATTATTGAGTGAGAGAACAGTTCATGCCATCAAAGTGACACTGGGGTAAAATATACGAAGCCCAATATACCCATCATGACTACCCGTCTGATAAGGGTACACCAGGAACATGCATCACAACCATATGTGCGCGACATGGTGATCTCATATCAAGATAAACAGCACATGACCTTGCAGGTGGGGCCCAGTTAGAATTTTCTTCAGGTTGAGTAGCCCATCCCGCTCAAAAGGTCCCTGAATAAGGGTTGTTAAGGATGTTGAAAGAACCACCCATGTTTCCAGAGGTGATTATTCAAACCCCAAAGAATCCCTCTCAACACATGGCTATGATGCTCCCCCACTACTTCTGCTCGTGATCAGAGATGCATATATTGTCAGCCACTAAGGGACATGCTCAACCGGTTATGGTCAAACAACTGACAAGCAAATCTGTGGTATTGAGCAGAATATTTGCTGTAGCCCATCTTTTATACCAAGACAAAACAATGTACATGATAACACTTCCAATCAGTTAAGATCAGAAGCCATGAGAGCCACTGCCTGGTACTGCATCAGGGCATTTCATTATTATTATTATTATTATTATTATTATTATTATTATTATTATTATTATTATCATTATCATTATCATTATTATTATTATTATTATTATTATCATTATTATTATTATTATTATTATTATTATTATTATTATTATTATTATTATTATTATTATTAAAGTGGTGAGCTGGCAGAATCGTTAGTCTGCCAATGAAGTGCTTAATGGTATTTTGCTTGTTGACAGCAGAGAGCTAGCAGAAACGTTAGCACGCCGGGCGAAATGCTTAGCAGTATTTTGTCTGTCATTTTGTCTGTTCAAATTCTGCCGAGATCGACTTTGCTTTTCATCCTTTCAGGGTTGATTAGATAAGTACCAGTTATGCACAGGGGTCGATGTAATCGACTTAATCCATTTGTCTGTCCTTGTTTGTCCCCTCTGTATTTAGCCCCTTGTGGGTAGTAAAGAAATAGGTATTTTGCCTGTTGCTTTGTTCTGAGTTCAAATTCCACTGAGAATGACTTTATCTTTCATCCTTTTGGGGTCGATAAATTAAGTAACAGTGAAATAATTGACTTATCCCCTTCCTCATAATGGCTGCCCTTGTGGCAAAATTTGAAACCATTCTTCTTCTCCTCTTCTTATCATCATCATTATTATTATCATTATTATTATTATTATTATTATTATTATTATTATTGTGTGAGAGACCAGTGCTTGCCATGAAAGTGACACCAGGGTAAAAATTGTCTTGGTATAAAAGATGGGTGACAGCAAGTATTCTGCTCAATACCACAGATTTGCTTGTCAGTTGCTTGACCTTAACCAACTGAGCATGTCCCTTGGTGGCTGATGATATGTGCATCTCTGATCATGAGGAGGAGTAGTGGTGAAGGAATCATAGCAATGTGTTGAGAGGAATCCTTTGGTATTTGAATAATTCACCTATGGAAACTTGGTTGTTTTGTTCAGCATCCTTAAACAACCCTTATTCAGGGATCTTTTGAGTGGAATGGGCTACTCAGCCGGAAGAAAATCCTAACTGGACCCCAACTGCAAGGTCATACGCTGTTTATTTTTGATATGAGATCACCATGGTGCACACGTATGGTTGTGATACACGTGCCTAGTGTACCCTTATCAGACAAGGAGATACGATGGGTATGATGAGCTTCATATATTTGTACCTCGGTGTCACTTTGATGGTGTGCACCACTCTCTCATTCAATAATGATAATGATAATAATAATAATAATAATGATATAATAATAATAATAATAATAATAATAATAATAATAATAATAAAATAATAATGGCTTCAAATTTTGGTTGAAGGTCAGCAGTTTTAGAGGTGGGAGTTAGTTGATTACGTTGGCTGCAATGCTCAATAATAATAATAGAAACAATCTAAATGGTAAACAATAAAAGAATAATAACAAAATATTAAAAAAAAAATTAAATTTCAATCAATATTGCCAAAACTGCTAGAAATAGGATATCGAAACGAGGAAATATTAATGAGTGTGATGACATCCCACTAGGATTTTGTTTCACTGATGTTCAATTAATTAGTTACAGAAGAATACTTAATAAGGCTTTCTTGTAACCATATATGTATGAGATGGTATTTAAAATTCCCTCTCAACCTACATTTTCCTCTCCAGTCACAAGCAAACGAAATGTGTGATGCAAGTCAAATACCTCAATTTCACATTTTTTGCTTGGCCTGAAAATCTTGGAGAATTGTTTATGGATCTTGTTTTCTAATGATTAAAATTTGATATGAAATATAATTGGTAAAGGCTGAAAGAGTCAACGAAAATGATTTTAATTAGATTCTAGAAATTATTGTATATCTATTGACATGTAAGTATATGTATCTATCTATATACATATATACATAAGTATATATGTATCTATCTATATCAATGTATATATATATCATCATCATCATCATCATCATCATCATCATCATCATTTAACGTCTGTTTTCCATGCTAGCATGGGTTGGACGGTTTTGACTGTGGGCTGGCAACCAGATGGCTGCACCAGGCTCCAGTCTTGATCTGCCAGAGTTTCTACAGCTGGATGCCCTTCCTAACGCCAACCACTCCAAGAGTGTAGTGGGTGCTTTTTACGCGCTACCTGCACGGGGACCAGTCAGGCAGTACTGGCAATGACTTCGCTCAAATCTTTTTACATGTACCACCGACACAGGTGCCAGTGAAGCGACGTTGGTAACGATCATGCTCGAATGGTGCCCTTTTACATGCCACTGGTACGGAAGCCAGTTGGCTGCTCTGGCAACGATCATAATGATCATGCTTGGATGGTGTTCTTGGCACCCTACTAGCACAGGCATAAGTGCCAGTAAGGCGACGCTGGTAACGATCATACTCGAATAGCCTCTCTGTCAATGATCACACTCGTATGGTGCTCTTTGCACCCTGCTAGCACAGATGCCAGTCATCGAAGTGATTTTGATTTTGATTTGATTTCACTTGCCTCAACAGGTCTTCGTAAGCAAAGTTTAGTGACCAAAGAAGGAAAAGCTACGCATAAGCGGGCTGGTTATGCTCCTGACATAGGCCACGGGTTATGGTTTCATCTGGCTTGCCAGGTCTTCTCGAGCACAGCATATTTCCAAAGGTCTCAGTCGCTAGTCATTTCCTTGGTGAGGCCTAATGTTCGAAGGTTGTGCTTCACCACTTAATCCCAGGTCTTCCTGGGTCTACCTCTTCCACAGGTTCCCTCAATGGCTAGGGTGTGGCACTTTTTCACACAGCTATCCTCATCCATTCTCACCACATGACTATACCAATGCAGTCGTCTCTCTTGCACACCACATCTAATGCTTATATATATATATATATATATAATCGTGAAGTAGATTTTCCATCTAAATGTGGCTAACCCTTAAGGGTTGATGTTACTCTAGCTTGTAGCCCCAGGAAGACATCTCCTCCAGCTGGCTATTGACACACTTTCTATTCCCTATCAGTATTTGTCTTTCTGGGGCTACAAGCTACAGTAGCATCAACCCTTAAGGATTAGCCACATTTAAGTGGCAATATACTTTATAATGTTGTGCAGCTACTGTTTGTACCCCGCTCAGAGATTTATTATTGCTTGTTTCCACTTTTTTGAGATCAGTGACTTTTCATCACTGGAAAAAAGATATATATATTTGCATTGGGAACCACTTCATATCGACAACCAGTGATTGTCAGTCACTGATGACAGGTCAATACCCAGATAGTTGGGTCGTGTGTATCATGTCAGGTTGGAGATGGGAAGGATGACTTCTCTTTGCAAATACTGATAGGGCACAGAAAGTGTGTTAATAGCCAGCTGAAGAAGATGTCTTCTTGGGGCTACAAGCTATAGTAGCATCAACCCTTAAGGGTTAGCCACATTTAAGTGGCAAATATACTTCACAATGTTGTGCAGCTACTGCTTATACCTTGCTCATAGATTTATTATTACATACATTTAGATATACATATATACATATACAAGAAATATAAATATTCTTTTCTAGTCAAGGCACAGGACCCGAAATTTGGGGGAAGGGGGCCAGTCAATTAGATTGACCCTAGTACACAACTGGTACTTTATCGACCCCAAAAGAATGAAAGGCAAAGTTGACCTCAGCAGATTTGAACTCAGAATGTAAAAACAGACAAAAGAAATATAATATTATTAAAATGATATTGCTATCCAGTAAGAATAAAGCACTATTTCTAGCAACAATTGTACTTCATGTACATCAGCTTTGCATATACAGAAGGGGGGGAGAAAGAAAGGAAGGAAGAGAGAAAAAAGAAAGAAAGAAAGGAAGGAGGAGAGAAAAAAGAAAGAAAGAAAGGTGGTGAGCTGGCAGAAGCGTTAGCACAACAGGCGAAATGCTTAGCGGTATTTTGTCTGCTGTTATGTTCTGAGTTCAAATTCTGCTGAAGTTGACTATGCCGTTCATCCTTTCAGGGTCGATAAATTAAGTACCATTTACACACCAGGGTCGATATAATCGACTTAAACCGTTTTTCTGTCCTTGTTTGTCCTCTCTGTGTTTAGCCCCTTGTGGGTAGTAAAGAAATAGGTATTCATCTGCCGTTACGTTCTGAGTTCAAATTCCACCGAAGTCGACTTTGCCTTTCATCCTTTCGGGGTCGATAAATTAAGTACCAGTTATGCACTGGGGTCGATGTAATCGACTTAATCCCTTTGTCTGTCCTTGTTTGTCCCCCCTATGTTTAGTCCCTTGTGGGCAATAACGAAAGAAGAAAGATGGACAGAGAGAGTTAGATAGATATATACATACATACAAAGAGAGATAATTGTTTAAGGAGGAGTGTATGTATATTGTATGTGCTTACAACTTTGTCTTCTTTCTTTTGTTACCTTCTGCCTTTCTGGGCTTTGTACCAGTAATATCACTTTCACAGGTTTTGCACCGGCTTTATATTTATATTATGTTATATACTATTATATTGTATTGTATGCATAAAGAAGTGCTGATCTCTAACTGGGGAGGGAACATGTGGAAGACATGGGATGAGGTGGTGAAGCTTGATCTTCGGATGTTGGGTCTCACAGTGGCGATGACAGGTGATCAAGACCATTGGTGATTTGCTGTGCTTGAGAAGGCATGTCAAGTCGAGTGAAATTATCATTGTGGCCAGTGTTGGTGATATGTAAAAGTCACCTGTATCGGTGACACGTAAAAGGCACCCATGCCAGTGAGACATGAAAGGCACCCACTAAACTCTTGGAATGGTTGGCGTTAGGAAGGGCATCCAGTTGGAGAAACCAAGCCAAATGAACCTGGAGCCTGATACAGCTCTCTAGCTTACCAGCCCCAATCAAACTGTCTAACCCTTGCCAGAATGGAAAACGGATGCTAAATGATGATGATGATGATGATGGTTATGACGATGATGATAGAGATGATGATGATATATGTGTTTGTGAACCTACTTTTACTCACAATACATAGGTTAACCAGAGGCTATGATAAACGACATTTGTCCCTTAGGATTGCAAAAGAAACTTGTTCATCCATGCAGCCATGATGTATTTATCAAAATGTATTTAGCTGCTTACCTATATACCCACCCTGAATTATTTGTAGCTGTTAAACAACCAATCATAGCAGATATGACTTGGTAGCATGTACCGCACTTTTGCTACATGTTTTAGATGCTTGTATAGTCAAATGTAATCAAAGACAACTCCATGGTAACTCTGCTCTTAACCCAACTAAGCATTGATGATGTAACTGCTGGAGAGAGAGAGAGAGAGAGAAAAAGAGAGACCAGCATGCGCACTTGGCTGAAATATATTTACTGCTGATTACACTAAAGCTACATAAAATAAACTGCTTTGTTCAAGGACATTACATGTAGCCCAGTCTAGAAATTGAACTCAAGAACTTATGGTCATAAACCACACAGCATAGCAACTAGGGTTACGTACCTTCACTTTTGTAGTATTTAAGGAAACAGACTAATGACCTAAAATAGTGTAGGAAGAACACCGTGTGAAAGAAATGCCACAAGGCGAAAGTGATTTTAGAGTTATTTTTATTTTTAATTTTATGAAAATTGCTAATTTCTAGAAAACAATATAGTTATAAATAAAAAAAAAACGTTATTTTTAAATCTCTGAATGAGAAACATTCAGTAACATTATTCTAGATAATGATTATTTGCCATCATAATGTGGCAATCCTGGTTAGGACAAATGTTACAGCTGTTTAGCCCCAGGAAAAATCGTCTCCAGCTGGCTTTCAATGCACTATCTACATCCTTATATTTTCAAACAAGGGAAAATAGTGTCTCCACTCAGTTCTAAAGCAATATCTATGCACCAATGGTTTCTGGGTTATTTCTCTTCTGTGCTGATGAAGGACTCATGCTTTGTAAGTCTATTACTTATACTGTCGGGCTCTTTTGCCGAACCGCTAAGTAACAGGGACATAAACACACCAGCATTGTTTATCAAGCAATGGTGGAAGGACAAACGCAGATACACATACGTAAATATATATATATATATATATATATATCTCCTCCCTTGCTCATGTAGCTCCCACGTGACCATCAGCCATCTTTCTTTCTATCTTTCCATTGTAGCTGGAACAAGGAAGACACGTTCTTGTTTGTCTCCTGTCCTAGCTTGATTTATGCGTACGCCACCACAACCTTGTTTAGGCTTAGCAGCCTCTCCTGTTTGTTTTCAATGTCCTGTTTGTGTTACTTATTTTGACCCGCTGCAAAATCCCAAATTTTACTTAATTTGCTTTGTGGGAGCAACTGTTTTATCGAAAGCGTATATTGTTGTTAAATGCTTGAAATATGAAACTAGAAAAACAACCAATAACTGATGAAGGGTTGTTCTTTATGTTTGTTTTGTTTTCCATTTTTGTCTTCTGTTGTTTGAAAGAATAGTTCATGCTCCATGTAATTTTGCTTCATACTTTTTGTTGTATACGTTTCATGACATCCTATGCCCACATATGCACATATATATATATGTATACATGTAAGTATGTACAGTTGCTATTTACCAAATTCACTCACAAGGCTTTGGTTGGCCCAAGGCTATAGTAGAAGACACGTGTCCATGATGCCATGCAGTGGAACTGAAGAAGAAACTTTTTTATTGTAGCACATATGTAATTAGCTTTGTTTCATTTTGCTGGCTATAGTCATCATTCATTTTTTTTTTTCAAAAGCATTGGTCTTTCTATTGCCTCCACTTTAGCAAAGGCAGAGATATTGTTTTCAATCATATTTGTTTGTCTGCAGATAAAATATCTCAAGAAGTGCTGGATGAATTTGGATGAAACTTTCAGGGATGTTTGGCCTTGTGACTGGCCTGAACTGATTACATTATGGGATCAATCCAGTACCGGACAAGGATTCAGGATTATTTTTCTTGTTCTTTTTTACTTAACTTTTGAGAGCAATCAAGGTTTATTTTTAGTATTCTCATTTGTGGGAGCAGTTGAGTTTATTTCAGATATTTTCATTTTGAAAATCATCTCTGGCTAATCGTTGAGAGGACATTGGTGTTGCCTTGGCGGAGGTTTGTGCTATCTGAGTGCTCTTGTTGTTATTGTTGTCATCTTTTCCAATTCCTGACTAGCGACAACTGAACAAATCTGTGACCAAAGGCATATTCCAACAGTAACAATTCCATGTTTGACCCTTTAGCATTTAAACTGGCTTTTTCTAGCAAAAATATGCTACATGTTTTATGTTCAAACTGGCCAGGTTTAGCCTGTTACACTTATCCTACAATGTTATTCAAAAAATTATCACTCGCATCATTGAAAGTCTAAAGCTACAAGAAAATGCACGGCTAAATCAAAACAATGTTACAACAAATAGTAATTATTTTTGCTAGCCTTTTCAAGATATGTACTCTTCCTTCCCCTCACTCTTTGTGCAAATGGCTCTTTCTCACTTCTACTGACACCATGTCCTATTTCTTCTTCTTCTTCTTTCTTCTTCTTCTTCTTCTTCTCCTCCTCCTCCTCCTTTTTCTTCTCCTCCTCCTACTACTACTACTCTTTTCTTTTTCTTCTCCTCCTCCTTCTCCTCTTTCTACTCTCTTCTTCTTCTTCCTCCTCCTCCTCCCCCATCTTTTCTCCTTCTCTATCACTGCCATCATCATCGTCACCACTACCACCACAATCCCACCACCACCACCACCACCACCCTACCAGCACTACCATCATTACCATCATGTTCTTCTTCTTTCTGCTACAGCACCAATAACCAAATCACATTTATTAATTTAAGCCAGGCAATAAGATCAGTGCTTAATTCGAAAGTTGAGTTTGTCTTAAAACAGATGCATAAATGTGAGATGGCTATTGATTTATTACTTTCCTTCTTATCCAGTTGTTATTTGTTTACAGCAGAAGGAAGGTTTCCAAACTGTGACCTACTATAGTAGCTAGGCTAGCTACTCTTTGCATCTTTTTAATTTTTCCCAACCTTCTTAAGATTTATCATATGGCAAACATTCGTTACTATTTCATGTAGCTTTGACCAGACTAGAAATAAAAGTATTTTCTTGAGTAGGATGACAAGCAATGAACACAAAACAGATTCTTGTTTTTTTGGGGTTTTTTTCTGTGTGCAGAAAAAAAACCAAATATGCATGTCTCGGTGCCTGCCTTTACAATGTCACTGCTTGAAAAAAGAATGCCTGTATCTATATTTCACTTAGCAGTGACACAAATAGAGGTTTCTTAAACAAGCCAATACAAGGATCACAGTTCCTGTGCCATAGGCTGGTCTCCAAAGTTCTATGGCATATATATTCTCCACCTGGATGGGATGCTAGTCCCTCACAGACTTATTCCTTTTTGCCAGCTACATGGACTGGAGCAACATGAAATGAAGCGTTTTGGTCATGAACACAATACATCATCCAATCCAGGAATCAAAACTACAATTTTACAATCATGTGTGAGGAAACCCTACCCACTAGGTCATGCAACTTCATGTTTAAATAAGTATGGGACTTAAAAATACCATATTTTCCAGCATACAAGTTGACATAACATATAATGTAAATATGTAGGATAAGCATTCAAACACCATCACTATATGCTGCATTTCACATGGAATTTTTAATCCTCCAAAGTTATCTTATTTCTTTATTGCCCACCAGGGGCTAAACATAGAGGGGACAAACAAGGATGGACAAAGGGATTAAGTCGATTATATCGACCCCAGTGTGTAACTGGTACTTAATTTATTGAGCTGGCAGATATGTTAGCACGCCGGGTGAAATGCGTAGCCGTATTTCGTCTGTCATTACGTTCTGAGTTCAAATTCCGCCGAGGTCGACTTT
>NC_043005.1:59111807-59149307 GCF_006345805.1 Octopus sinensis | reverse complement strand
CACTATAATTGAGTTTTTACAGTTCTCATCGCAAACACAGTGAGAAATGAAACTTTATAAAGTTTGGTAGCAATTCTAATGTTTGCGTTTTGTTCAGTTTGCAAGTGAAGTTTGTACACTTATATACAGCAACATAGAAAACCTCATACTTTTGTTGTTCAGTCTAGTTAGCGAAGGCGGAGGTATTATTTTCAGTTGTGTTTGTTTTGTCCATGGACAAGATATCTCAAGAACCGCTGGATGGATTTGGATGAAACTTTCAGGGATGTTTGGCCTTGTGACTGGCACAGTCTCATTAGATATAAGGATTCTGGATTATTTTTCTGATTTTTGTTTTACTTTACATATATATGTAAAGTTTCACATAGTTCTCTTGTACACACACACACACACATACACATGCTCACACATTTTCAGCATTGAACATAACCATCCCATTTCCATTGTACACACACACACACACACACACAAACATACCTATATTTTACACATACATATACTCACATTTCAAATGCCATTTATCAACTTTTTCACTTTTTCCTTCATTATTCATCTATCACCCCTTTCTTTCTCATTCATACAACACTCTCTTTGCCACTTCATTTTGTCTTCCTCATTGTCATTATTTTCTCTTACACTCTCTCAGTCATGGCTATTACTCTCACTACTTCTCCTTCACTGTATCAGTGTTTCCTCACCTCTCCCTTCACTTCTCACTCAGTATATAGACATTTGGATTATTTTTCCATTTGAGAGTGGTTGGGTTCATTTTTAGTATTTTCGTTTGTGAGAGCAGTCCAGTTTATTTCAGATATTCCTATTTTAAAAAATAATCTCTAGCTAATCATTGAGAGGACAT
Source organism: Octopus sinensis (assembly GCF_006345805.1). Taxonomy (NCBI): domain Eukaryota; kingdom Metazoa; phylum Mollusca; class Cephalopoda; order Octopoda; family Octopodidae; genus Octopus; species Octopus sinensis. The sequence goes on along the minus strand of NC_043005.1, from coordinate 59,148,448 downwards.
TGGAGTTGCCTTGGAAGAGGTTTGCACTCTCTGAGTGCTCTTGTTCTTATATTAATTTACTGATGACAATCCTATGTCTATGTCAGTCTGGGGCATCTTCATCAACTTCAATGTTAGTACTTACTACAGCTTGGTTTTTCGACTTATCAGTTCCAATCTCTATTTATTAAATTGCTAAGTTACACCTACAAACACAACATCAGTTTTTACAGTATTTCACAAGTTCTACAAGAAATATATCTTTGTAAAGAAACATACCTTAAGATGTTAAAATCATGAGGTTATCTGATGGGCAGCTGATGAGAGAAATTTCTCTGTTATGTTAATCCTCTCTGTTATGCAATCCTCTACTCACCAGGTTTATTTGGTAATCCAGATGCTTTAGTAAACACTACATAGCTGCAGTATTTTGTTTAAGGGAGACAATCCTTTCAAAGATGTAGCTTGTTTAACAACACAGCATATCTAAATCTAGGTGAAATGAAATCACTCTGAATGTGAAAGAGAGCAATAGATACTAATATTTCTCAGTCATTTCCACTCTTCAGCAGCACACATTCCACTTCTGACACAACCCACCTCATCCTGCTAAAGATATATATACAAATAGAGTAAAAACTATTTGATGGGATGCAAAAGCATCTTTAAAGGGCTTTCTCTTTGATGAAATACTGCAGCTTTGTGGCCATTACCATTACACACTCATTAAGTATTGATAATGTTTACATAGTTTAGTTGCTTCAAGCACAAAATCTGAATACATGTATATATATATATATATATATATATATATATATATATATATATAATGTGTGTGCACGTGTGTGTGTGTATACATATACATATATACATATATATACATACATATATATGTGTGTATGTATGTATGTATGTATGAATGTATGTATGTATACACAGAGAAAGAGAGAGACAGGCAGACACACAGACCGACAGACAGACAGACAGACAGAAAGCTAGATAGATAGATAGATAGATAGATAGATAGATAGATAGATAGATAGATGGATAGATGGATAGATAGATAGATAGATAGATGGATAGATAGATAGAAAACACAGATCCTTCTGACTGACATAAATTAGTAAATATCCCTTTGCTAAACATTCAATACAGCCAGAACTCTAATGCAACTTTTGCCCGAGGAAAGAAATATTAATATTCCCCTTAAAATCCATGGATTTTGCAAATCATATTTGTAATATCCTATGGATGGGGAATACAACAAGTAAAGCATGAGGTTTGAGGAAATGAGCATAGCAATGCATTAAAGGATTTAGGAATTTCCAAAAATTCTTATTACTATATATATATATATATATATTTATATATATGTGTATATATACATATATATATTCAAATATGCATTAGAAGCAGCCCAAGGGATATAAACAATATCAAACACACATACACAAGGCATGTGCTTTGCCAGTTTGTGGGCAGGCTGTAATTATTGGTGTAAAGGACTTGGTGAGAGTATATCCTCTCATGCCTATAATTGCATCTTGCTCATGAACTGGCAAAACACATACCTTGTGTATGTCTCTTTGATATTGTTGATAGATAGATAGATAACTTTCTTTATTGGCCACACAGGGCTGAATACAGAGGGGACAAATACAAATGTAGAGCTTTTCTTTTTGAAGATGGAAAAAGAATAAGGGAACAAAAAAGGAAACTAATGTACAATTCCGATCAAAAGGGATCGGGGGAAAAAAAAAGAAGACAATCAAAGGAGATCATGTATCACAGAAACAAATTTTTTTTAAAAGTAAGAAACAAGATTAGGTTCATCCGTGGGAAGAAAAGCCTACAGAAAAGACCACGTTGACCTCAGGCAGGGAGGAAATAAACACATGAGAGCAAAGTGCTCTCTCTTTTACGATTTACAGGATCATGCTTAAAGTGGTTTCGTCACTCACACGCACCATCTTTGCTACATTCACCCATAGACAGATAGACAGATAGACAGACAAATATAAATAGACAGACAGACAGATAGATAGATAGATAGATAGATAGATAGATAGATAGATAGATAGATAGATAGATAGATAGACAGATAGACAGACAGATAGATAGATAGAGAGACAGACAGATTACATACAGATAGGTACATACATACATACATATAAAGATATATTTATATGCATATACATTTTTCTTGAACATGGAAAGCATTTCAGCATAGACATATCCACATTATATCTTTATGGCAAAATTCGAAAATTAGAGAACTTCAGCAAGTAAGTTTTCGCGGACTCAACTTATGGGAATATTTCTTATGAGAATTGATTTTGCAATGAATGTTTCATTCTTCCTAATGATGCTGGAGCAGGTGGACAAGCAGCAGGTAAGGGAGTGAGGGCTGCTACTACAGCAAACTGTCTTTTGTAAAGACTATTGATAATTATAGTAGACATGAAGTTGGCACACTTTGCCAAGAATACTGTATACCAAATATATAAGGAGAAACATTGTAAACACATTATAATTTGGAACTGCTACAATAATAAGAAAGGTCTTTAAGAGATCAGAACTTATTTTGTCACTGCACATTTAGAGGAATAACCATAAATGTCTTGGCAAAATATCAGTAAATGACTTCAGGTGTTTATGTTACTTCTTTTGTATGCTTTGTTACAGTTTTTTTTTTACATAATTACCATGTTTATACTGCTTCTAGTCATTGGTTCTCAGTTTGGCATAAAGTGTAACTAGGTGCTCAACAGATTTTAAAAATTATAATTTAAATCCTTATAAAATGTACACTAATAATTGTGCATCTTGAAAGTCCTATTGTTTATAGTTCTGTTATACATGCATAGGTCTCTCTAATAAGTGAGGATGACTTATTAACTAGCACCATGCTTTTTACTAATTGTTTTAACCACCAGTAGAATCATGATCAGATACAGATATAGGAGGAGCACTCTGTTGGCGGCAAGCTGGCAGAAACGTTAGCATGCTGGGCTAAATGCTTAGCGGTTTTGAGTCTGCCATTATGTTCTGAGTTCTAATTCTGCCGAGGTCGACTTTGCCTTTCATCCTTTCGGCGTCAATTAAATGAGTACCAGTTACGCACTGGAGTCGATATAATCAACTTAATCCGTTTGTCTGTCCTTGTTTGTCCTCTCTGTGTTTAGCCCCTTGTGGGTAGTAAAGAAATAGGTTGCAACGATAAGGGTCCCAGCTGATATGATCAATGGAACAGCTTGCTCGTGAAATTAATGTGCAAGTGTACCCTTATTGCAGTTCTCGGGAGATTCCGTGTGACACAGAATACGACAAAGCTGGCCCTTTGAAAAATAGGTACCTCTCATTTTTGCCAGCTGAGTAGACTGGAGCAACGTGAAATAAAGTGTCTTGCTCAAGGACACAATGCACTGCCGGGAATCAAACTCACGACCTTACGATCATGAGCCGAATGCCCCTAACCACTAAGCCATGCACCTTCACATATATACTGTCAGCCCTTGTAGCAGCCATCTAGCTGAACATCTGCAATTTGAAGGCTGGGGACAAGGAGGGATACACCAGCACTCATCTGGTGCTTAATTTTAGATGAATAGACTAAAGCAGTGATTTTTCAACCATTTTTTGCTTATGGGCCTCTTCGATTCCCACTTCACTCAAGTGGATCCCCATAACCATTTGATATTTAAAAAAGTCCCATTCCATTTTTATATTACAAATTGTATAAAAAATTAATATATTTTGAGTATTGTAGAAATATAAGTAAGTTATTGCACGCAATTTTTAACAACTAAATCTTATATGGACCCCAAAGGGCCATGTGAATCCCTGATGAGAACCGCTGGACTAGAGTAATTTGAAATGAAAAGCCTTGATCAAGGATACAACATTGTACCCAATCAAGGAAATGAATGCACAACTTTATGATCTTGAGACCCACACCCTGACAAGTAGATGACACACCTTCATAATTCTGAGTTAAAGAATAGTTTCCAACATTTTTTTTCTAGATTTTAACAGTTTAACTTTCCATGTGAGGTGTACCTGTAAATTTTTCCTTTCTACACCATGTTTTCCAGTAAGTTTTAACTGATTCCCAGGATATTGCAAAGTGCTGTAGAAAGTCAAAAATGAAAACAAAAAACAGAACTAATGCTTTTAATTCACATAGTAAGGAAGACCGTTGTTGTTGTAGTGTAGCCTTTATTGGAAATACATTAGCATCCATTTGGACTCACACACTTATTAAGAGACACTTTCTTTCCTGATGACCACAACAAAAACTTTTCAAGGCATAGAAGTGGCTGTGTAGTAAGTAGCTTGCTTACCAACCAACATGGTTCCAGGTTCAGTTCCATAGCATGGCACATTAGGCAAGTGTCTTCTACTATAGCCTCGGGCAGACCAAAGCCTTGTGAGTGCATTTGGTAGACGGAAACTGAAAGAAGCCCATCGTATATATGTGTATATATATATCTGTGAGTGTGTGTATAAGTTTGTGTGTCTGTGTTTGTCTCCCCAACATTACTTGACAACTGATGCTGCTGTTTTTACATCCCCATAACTTAGCAGTTCGGCAAAAGAGTCCGATAGAAAACGTACTAGGCTTACAAAGAATAAGTCCTGGGGTTGATTTGCTTGACTAAAGGTGGTGCTCCAGCATGGCCACAGTCAAATGACTGAAACAAGTAAAAGAGTAAAAGAGCAATCAGCTATGACCTTTCTCGGTGGCTTGTCCTATCTTAGTGTGTGGTTGCCTTGTCATGCTCTGACAACTTTTCTGATGAATGCTAATATCACTTCATTTCATTTCATATTTCATAATACAGGAATGAACAGCAAAGTTGAACTTGGTAGGATTTGAACTCTGAACATAAAAGAATCATAATCAACTGTGGTAAGGTATTTTGTTCAATATTCAAACAGTTCTGCCAATCCACTCTCTATCCAATAATGCTTCTAGGATATGTGCAACGCTTGAAAGGCATTTCTCTTATGCTCGTCTTCCCAATTCAGGCACAAAGCCACAAATTTCATGTAACTGAACCCCATGGGTATTTTATTCTATCAATCTTTAAAGAAATGACATCAGCAGGGTTTGAACTCCAAATGTAAAAATTTGAACAAATACCACCAATCATTTTCACCTATACTCCAGCATTTAATCGTCATCATTATCCTCGCCACTACCACCACCACTACCACCATCATCATCATCATCATTTTCATCATCATCACCACTGTCGTTATTTAATTTGTTTAGTATAATGACTAGTTAGTGGCTTTAATTATCTTGGCACCAAGCACCATCAGTGAACAATATCAGAATTGATCTCAATTACTCTCTTTAATTATTATCATTAATTATTATTTACACTGATATTTCTATGAAACCATTCAATGGTAGGTAAAAGGATGTTCAGAATTTTAATAGGTTAAATAAAAGCAAAAAAAAAAAAATGAACGTAATAATAAAAAAAAGGTAACTTGAGTCTATTAAATCAAATGACATCTAACAACCATAGAATACTTAATATCAGGCTATGAAAATGTGCATTTTTGAGAAATCTTACTTCTAATAACACTGATAGGTTTAGAAAATAAATAGTATCAATTGAATGGAGTATCAACACAGAGTACACATATAAAAGCTTGTTATAAATATGACAACAATTGAGGTGAATCATTATATTTTTGTTGGCAATTAATATTATTGGCAGAATAATATAAATGTGTGTGTGTGTATGTGAAGGCGCATGGGTCAGTGGTTAGAGTGTCGAGCTTACGATCATGAGGTTGTGAGTTTGAATCCCGGACTAGGCTGTGTGTTGTGTTCTTGAGCAAGACACTTTATTTCACGTTGCTCCAGTTCACTCAGCTGTAGAAATGAGTTACCAAGCTGTATCGGCCTTTGCCTTTCCCTTGGATAACACTGGTGGCGTGGAGAGGGGAGGCTAGTATGCATGGATGACTGCTGGTCTTCCATAAACAACGTTGCCTGGACTTGTACTTGGGAGGGTAACTTTCTAGGTGCAATCCCACAGTCAGTCATGACCGAAGGGGGTCTCAGTATATTTATATGTATGTATGTATGTATGTATGCATGTATGTATGTATGCATGTATGTATGTATGTATGCATGCATGTATGTATGTATGTTTGCCGTTCATCATTTTAGGATTGGTGAAATAAGTACCAATTGAAAATTGGAGTCGATCACATCAACCAGCACCTTGTCCACAAAATTTCAGGCCTATAGCGAAAAGAATTATTATTTCAAAGAATTTTTGTACCTCACTTGTGTGATGGAATTTAAGTGGGTTTATTCCTGGATAACAAGTCATCACTTGTGACTTCGTCCATTCAAGAACTTTTGAATGATATTCGCCATTCCTAACATGCAGGCTAGATGCAAGCAACTTATATGCTTCTGCAAGCCAGTCTTTTCTGGCTACTCCTTGAGTCTCTTACCCACTGGCCTTAAGGCCCCAAATACATTTGATACAACCACGCTTTTTCTACAACTCCAAAATCTACTTATTTTTTCTTGAGGTCTTGCTATATATCTACCTTGTTGATTTCTTTTTCATTTATTCTTGTCTCAAATAGACAGGACACCTCATTTATGTAGCAAGTCTGTTCCCTCTTCTCAAACACCAAGATATCTGGTCTGTTATGCCCTCGGACATAATCTATTCAGATAGGAAAATCCAAAGAAGTTTAACCTCATCATTCTCAGTCATTTTTTTCAAGTTCATGTTCATACCACCTGTAGCGTGATGGAAATTCATACTTCTTACACATTTCCCAGTGGATGATCTTTGCCATGTTGTCATGTATCCAAGATTTTTATCGTTTCTATGTGAGTTTAGAACATTCACTTGTTATGCAGGTCATTGTTTCTTCTTGTTCATTACACAAACTACTCAATGACAACACATTGACACCGGCCCTCCATTTTGTACTATTTGTCAAGAGCACTTGACTCTGAGCTGCCTTCATTAATCCTTCTGTCCCTTTTGGGAATTTCATTTTCCAACCAATTCCAAGTACCATTGCCTCTTTCTGCCTCAGTATTCTTCATAAACTGAAGTATAAATGATTTTCCATATAACTTTGCTTTCTCTTTCCAAGCACTTAATCTTTTGTTTGTCCTTCACCTAGTATGTTTACATTGCTTACTTCTGCTAGCAATTCTTCAGTGCTTTCTTAAGCATATTGCTTCAGACTGTTCACTTTCGTGCTCATATACTTCACGTTGATCAATCCCCTTCCTCCATTTCTATGTTTCATATACAGCCTGTCCATATGTCATTTTATGCAAAGCCTGGTATGTTGCCATTTTTTTCAGAATTTTTCGGTCAATATTTTACAGTTCCAAGGTGGTGAGCTGGCAGAAACATTAGCATGCTGGGCGAAATGCTTAGCAGTATTTCATTCTGAGTTCAAATTCCGCCAAGATCAACTTTGCCTTTCATCCTTTTGGGGTCAATAAATTAAGTACCAGTTGCATACTGGGGTCGATCTAATTGACTGGCCCCCTTCCCCAAAATTTCGGGCCTTGTGCCTATAATAGAAAGGATTATTATTATTGAGTGAGAGAGCAGTGCATGCCATCAAAGTGACACTGGGGTAAAATATACAAAGCCCAGTATATCAACCATGACTACCCGATAAGGGTATATCAGGTACACGCATCACAACCATACGTGCACAACATATTGATATCATATCAAGATAAACAGTGCATGATCTTGCAGGTGGGGCCCATTTAGAATTTTCTTCAGGTCAAGTAGGCCATCCAACTCAAGAATAATAATAATAATAATAATAATAATTATTATTATTATTATTATTACTATTATTATTATTATTATTATTACTATTATTATTATTATTATTATTATTATTATTATTATTATTATTATTATTATTATTATGCTAGTGCATAAGGTGGTGATCCAGCAGAATTGTTAGCATGCCAGACAAAATGCTTAGTGAAAATTTGTTGGTCTTAATGCTCTGAGTTCAAATTCTGCTGAGGTCAACTTTGCCTTTCATCCTTTCAAGGTTGATGAAATAAGCACCAGTTGAACACTGGGGTCGATGTGATTGAATTATTCCCCCCCCCCACGCCCACTGCAAAGTTTCAGGCCTTGTGTCTTTAGTAGAAAGGATAATTAAGCTAGCCCATGCTAATTTAGTTAGAAGGTATTTTTTCTAGATATTTGGTGACAACCAGTCTCCTCAAGTCTCCAAAAACCTTAAGATTTTTGCAGAATGGAGGATGGTACTTTTCTACAGGAAAACAACGCAACTTTCAATTCCAGTTTATTTCTGTCTTTTAGGCAGCATTATGGGTGTTGTGCCAAGTGTACCAATCACTAGAGGAATAATTGCTAACTTGGTCTTCCATAGTCTCCTCAGCTCTCTGACTAGATCTCGATATTTCTCAATTTTTTTCACTTTCTTTGGTATCAACTCTACTATCATAAGGAATTGCAAAATCTATGATCTTACACTGTTTATTTTGTCCTCGATGATCATATCTAGTCTTCTTGCTTCAATAGTATGGTGAGACATCATGGAGAAATCCCACAAAATTTTGTAATTTTCATTTTATATCACAGCTTCTGGTCCATGTTCATATTACTTTTCCGTTTTAAAGACATACACTCAGTTAACATCCCATAAGGGAGGCTGTGTGGTAAGTAGCTTGCTTACCAACCACATGGTCCCAGGTTCAGTCCCACTGTGTGGCACCTTGGGCAAGTGTCTTCTACTATAGCCTCGGTCTGACCAAAGCCTTGTGAGTGGATTTGGTAGACGGAAACTGAAAGAAGCCCGTCTTATATATGTGTGTGTATATGTTTGTGTGTCTGCGTTTGTCCCCCCAACATCACTTGACAACTGATGCTGGTGTGTTTACATCCCCATAACTTAGCGGTTCGGCAAAAGAGACCGACAGAATAAGTACTAGGTTTACAAAGAATAAATCCTGGGGTCGATTTGCTCGACTAGTTAGTTAGTTACAGACTAAAGGAGGTGCTCCAGCATGGCCACAGTCAAATGACTGAAACAAATAAAAGAGTATTATTATTATCTTAATAGTAATTTTACTTAATGTGTATTATCATGCTAATCTATAAAACGACACTAATTCTATACATTAATACATCTTGATCTGAAATGACATATTTTTTTGGCATAACCCCTGGCATTGTCAGATTTAGAATCATATATGATGTTATAACATACTGTTCACACATCAATTAAATATCTACAACAATTCATCTGAGAATAACTAGAAAATCTATTTTCTTTTGTAGATTTAATTGATGTGTATGATCTCTGCTTAATTTTCCTTGTACACATTAGAAGTCAAATTTAAAACCTCCAGAGGATTCGATTCTAAATAGTAAGTAAAATATAAGTATGAAATGTCATCATCATCACCATCATCATCATCATCACCACCACCACCACCACCACCACCACCACCACCACCACCACAACCACCATCATCATCATCATCATTATCATCATCATCACCACCACCACCACCACCACCACCACCACCACACCACCACCATCATCATCATCATATCATCATCATCATCATCATCATCACCACCACCACCACCATCATCATCATCATCATCTATATTTTACAGTTCCAAGGCTGCACCTGGTTTCAGTCATCTCTTTTGGCATGGTTTCTACAGCTGGATGCCTTTCCTAACGCCAACGACTTTACAGAGTGTAGTGGGTGCTTTTTACATGGCACCAGCATAGATGCTTTTTACATGGTTACCCTCCATTTGTATCTCATTTCCCTTCCACCTTTTCTTCTTAAGTAGACTTTCTTCTACATATCTGATGAAGGACTATGCCCAAAACATCAAATTTTTTGACTTTTGAATTTCACTTTACAACTTTGATCAAGTGTTAAACTAATAATAGTCACTGTGAATGCTGGTGCCGCATAAAATGCACTTGAAGGTCTCCAGTGCCACTAGTTCAACCATAAACCTGTCAGAAAACAATCAAGTTATAAAAGGTATGAAAGCTGGCTCTGATTTAAGGCCTGTTGTAGTGTTTTGGCTGTGCCCAATAACTGTATGAGCAGGTATTATCTTATTTAGCCAAGGCACGGTGACATTTTTTTGTGTTAAGTATATGTATATATACATACATACATACAATATATATAAATATATATATCTTTTCTGTCTATCTATCTCTTGTTCTTCCTTTCTGTTTTTCTCTCCCACCCTTTCCCTATTCTTCTTCTCTCCCTTTCACCATTACCCCTCTCTCTCTTTCACTCTTCCTCCTTGACCCTCTCATTGATCACAGGTGACCAACGGCCATTCTTTCTTTCTTCCACTTCCTTCCTAAAGACATGATGTGCTATTATCTGTTTCTTCCAAAGCTCGTTTTTCCTGCGTTCACCACTTCACATTGTCTTGGCGTAACAGCCCTCACCATTTGATTTTACTGTTTTGTTCTCACTGTCCTGTTTTTGCTACCACTTGCACCCTCCACAAAAAATATCAAATTTTATTTAATTTGCTTTGCGGGAAGTACTGTTTTAATGAAGTCACGCAGAGTAGATAAAACAGAGAACAACTGTTGAAGGGAATATTCTTTATGTTATATGTCTCGTTTCTCTGTTTGTTTGTTTTTCATTGTTCAAAAAAATTCATTTTCTATGTTTTTGTTTTTTATGTTCTCATTTCTCATTCTGTCTCCATTTTTTTAATGTCCTGTACCTATATATGCATGTATATATACGAGGGACATTCAATAAGTAATGCCTCTGACCCACTTGCAGTTGTTTGATCTAGCTGAAATTTTGCCTGTGCAATTATTTATGTCTCTATAGATTAAGTGGCAAATTACAGCTCTGAACTAATTGTGGTTTCTGATTTACAGGTCTTTGAACTGAGTCAAGTGTGAAATGGAGCCTGTTGAGTGTCGAGCAGTGATCCGGTTTTTGTATTTGAAAGGACGCACACCATGGGAGACTTTTGATGAAATGAAAGTAACTTATGGAGATAATGTCCCATCATATGACCTTGTAAAACGGTGGCATCATGAATTCAAACATGGTCGGAACTCTGTGGAAACAGCTCCCAGATCTGGTCGTACCCTTCTACCATTGATGAGGCATCTGTCCGTCAAGTCGAGGCTGCTATTTTGGAAGATCGCCAAATAACCCATGAGGTCAAGATTAGTACCGGGTCTGTGGAAACTATCATTTATGACCATTTGCATATGCAAAAGGTGTCTGCCAGATGGATTCCCTGGTTGCTCACACCTTTCCAGAAGCAAGAACACATTGAGTGCTCGAGGATGAATTTGGAGATGTGCCAAGAAGATGAGTCAAAATTTTTCAAAAGACTGATTACACAGGATGAAACCTGGGTCCATCACTATGATCCAGAGACCAAAGCCCAGTCAATGCAGTGGAAGCACTGTGACTCACCTCCTCCAAAGAAGGCAAGGGTGCAGCCCTCCGCTGGCAAGGTCATGCTCACAGTCTTCTGGGACCAGGACGGAGTAGTGATGATAGATTTCCTGGCAAAGGGTACCACAATTACAGGAGCCTATTATGCTTCACTTTTGAGGAAATTAAGAGAAGCTATCAAAATCAAGAGGTGGGGCAAGATCAGCAAAGGCATCCTCCTCCTGCTGGACAACGCTCCGGTCCACAACTCGCATGTCGCCAGATCAGAAGCACAGGCATGTGGCTATGAACTCCCCCCCCTACTCTCCTGACCTTGCACCCTCTAATTTTCACCTCTTCCCAGCCATGAAGTTGTTTTTGAAAGGAAAGCGTTTCCCAGATGATGCAGGCTTGATTTCTGAAGTCATGTCGTGGCTGGAGGACGAAGCTGGGGTCTTCTACAAAAACGGTCTCCAGAGCTGCATCAAACGATGGGAGAAATACATAAGTCTGGGTGGTTCCTATGTAGAAAAAGACTAATAACTGTGCCAAGTTTCGTTGCTCTACTGCTATGGGAAGTGGGTCAGGGGCATTACTTATTGAACGCCCCTCGTACATATATATGTAGGTATGTACATATATGTATGTATATAGGCATATATTTATTTATTGATATATATATATATATATATATATATATATATATATATATATATATTTACGTTTTAGTCAATGATTCTCTCTTTCTTACCAAATTGTGGTAAAAACAGTTGAAAAAGAAATGCCACATTCAAATTATTTGGAGTGCATAACTGTTATGAATAACTACAGTTGAAAATCGCTGAACAATCTCAAGTGAATAAAAAATAATTATTTGGCTTCTAAATTTTCTCAGCATTCATTAAAACATGCTGTAGTTACAGAGCAAATATGAATAAAGAAAGAAGGAGATGATCACAAGGAAAGAAAGGTGTGTGGGGGTGTGTTGGCATGTGCATGCACGTGTACGTGTATGTGTGTGCAACATGTGTTACATTAATTAAACAGTAACAAATAACTGATGCATACACACACATCAGGAAATGTAGAGGACTTAGTAAAAATGAAATGAAGGTAACTGAAATTAGCTATGCCCGAAATTAAAGTGTAATTAATGAACTTAGAACAGAGATAGGAATCACTTTCATCATCATCATCATCATCATCATTTAACGTCCGCTTTCCATGCTAGCATGGGTTGGACGGTTCAACTGGGGTCTGGGGAGCCCGAAAGCTGCACCAGTCCATACATACATACATACATACATACATACATACATACATACATTTCATTGATAGAAATTTTCATTCAGCCATGGACACACACACACAAATGCACACATACACACACATATACAGACACACACACACATATATATGATGGGTTTCTTTTAGTTTAGTTTAGTTTCTTTTCTGACTTTGGTCAGACCAGGGATATAGTAGAATACACACTGGCCTGCGAGAGAAACAGTCAGATACAGACAGACAAACAGATGGATAGGCTGATAAAAACAAACTTAAATAAATATATGTCATCATCATCAATTAATGTCCATATTCTTTGCTGGCATGAAATATGTTTCTATCTATCTATCCATCTATCTATCAATCTATACATACATACATTACATGTATATATATATATATATATATATATATATATATATATATATATATATATATAAAGAGAGAGAGAGAGAGAGTGAAAGAGAGGGAGGTAGAGAAAGAAACAGAGAGTAGCCACCATATCCCATTCCATAATTGCCATCTCTAAAGAGGGCAAGATTACATAACCAGGCTGTTACCTAACACTCTGTTGAATCCCTAGCACAAAGTTGATCGTTAAGATCAGCTGTAATGGATAAATAATACTGTACACTTTGATTAATGTATATATATATATATATTATATATATATATATATATATATGGGTGTGTGTGTGTGCATATGTGCATACATACATACATACATACATACATACATACATACATACATACATACATACATACATACATATATATATATATATATATATATACAAATATATATATATATATTTGTATATATATATATATATAAATATATATATATGTATGTATGTATGTACATATGCACAGAGAGAGAGAGAGAGAGAGGAAAAAAAGTTGAAACTTTTTGAGGAGTCCAAAAAGAGAGAAAATAATTTCTAATAAAAATTCATCGTATTCAGAAATATCCTGGTAGATCAAGCAATAAGAATATGAAAATAACTAGTGAAAAATTCGTTATAGGTATAAAACACCATAAACAATTATAGAAATGGAGAGAAAAGATGTTGAAATATCAAAATTCGATTTAATAAGCATATACGAACGTTTCAAAGGGCAATACAAATATGTAAGAAAAATTTATTATGATAAGTTATAATTAAAGTTAAGTATTATCAGTCTCATCAGTGTGAAGAATTTAAGGAAAAAACATCAAAAAAGTTATTAATAATAATCAAGAATGAAAAACAAATGGGGTAATAGAGAAAATTTAACCGGATATTTACAAATAACATGTAAAAGGGAAAAATTTAAAGAAATGAAAAAGGACATGTCAATGTGTATGCAAGTTTATGCAAACAAAATCTATAAATTAATTTGGCTAATGGATATATTTATAAAAATCAAACACATGTGTCTAACATATACAAATATCATGTGTCTAACATATACAAACATAGGCGCAGGAGTGGCTGTGTGGTAAGTAGCTTGTTTACCAACCACATGGTTGCGGGTTCAGTCCCACTGCGTGGCACCCTGGGCAAGTGTCTTCTACTATAGCCTCGGGCCAACCAAAGCCTTGTGAGTGGATTTGGTAGACGGAAACTGAAAGAAGCCCGTCGTATATATGTATATATATGTGTTCGTGTATGTTTGTATTTGTCCCCCTAGCATGCTGGTGTGTTTATGTCCCCGTCACTTAGCGGTTTGGCAAAATTGACCAATAGAATAAGTACTGGGCTTACAAAGAATAAGTCCCGGGGTCAAGTTGCTTGATTAAAGGCGGTGCTGCAGCATGGCCGTAGTCAAATGACTGAAACAAGTAAAAAAAAAAAATAGAGACCTACACGTATGTATAGTTATTTTGAAAACAAAAAAACAATACTATAATAACAGTAAGCATCTAACAAAGTTAGAAAGCTATATTTAAACTAGATTTAGTGTATGAACAGTTATGGGTGTTAAGCAAAGAAAAAATCTAAAAATCACGTATACAGATAGAGACATATATATATGCAGTATATATGCAACTAAGGGGTATTATATAAACAATTAAGGAGAGGTAATAAGTAGAATGAGAACCAATATGAAGAAGATGGGGTTGTTAATAAAAAACTAGTAAAGGTTTATGAAAAGAAATTTAGACATATGTTTATATGAAAAAGATATCTCATTTCTCAAATTTAAGATAGTACTATTCATTTTCATAATTGTATAAGACTCTTCTCGGCATAAAAGACATGTCCTATTTCTAATCCTATAAGTAGGAGCAGAAGAAATAATATTCCAAGAAATTGAGAAATTTATGTTATCTCTTTTTAGTTGCTAGACCTTTTTTGATAGACTGTTACTATTTTCTTTCCGAGGGTCATTTAAAGATGATTTATGATTATTGAATCACGATTTAAAATGGTCCTATGTACAAACTATATAATTAAACTTAGAGAGATCATGGGTTATAATAGTAGCTTTATATACTACATTTTTTCTTTTTACAGTTACCTTTTACCTCACAGGTATTTAGGTTTCTACAGTTACAATTATTACTAATATTAGACATTCTATTGTTAAGTGTATATGTATTAATGGAAATAGGGGTAGTGTGATTATGAGAGTTGTTGGTATTAGATACAGAGCTACAGGAATAATTGGGGTTAGTATTTGTAGTAGAGGAAGTTATTTCACTTTGTTATTAAATATTTTAGCATACCTAAAGTTACTAAAGTTTGATTTAATAATGGATAGAATAGATTTGATAAAATTAGACTTTAAATGTTTAGCAAAAGGAAATATAATCCAAATGATGTTATTGTTGTCACCCATTCGAATATATGGTATAGGTTTCTTTTTACTTTTGATATTATTACTTCGAACATTATTAAAGTTGGTTATATATTTATTAATTCATTTTGCAAGATTCCTGATGTGAAATCATGTGTTGAAACAGATATTGTTGTATTTTGGGACGGTCACTTTTTTTGTCCAATAAATGCATACACAATATATATTTTCTTCACTCACTTATTACTGTTCTTATTTTATTATTTTAACTCATGTCCTGCACTGCTCTCTCACTCAATAATAATAATCCTTTTGTCCAGAAGTCTTTCACATCTGTGACCTCTTCAGTGACACATTTCGTTTTTTTGTGTGTTCTTGCTCCACTTACTCCATATATGTATATATAAATATAAATTTATTATAAACAGAAGTTTGCAATGTTTCACCAAAAAGAAGAATTGCAAATGCCATTAGATGTGACAAGGGTGTTAGGAAACACCTATATTGCTAGAAATAAGAACTAAATCGCTTTAATGCTACAGCTATTGCACATGAATGAAAACATACATTAGCAGGGACCATAATCATCTGAAAAGTGTTGATCAAGAATTCTTAATATTGATGCCTCATTTTTGACAATTTCCATTGCCTCATCAGTTAAGACATCTCAGCTTCGACTCTTTCCAGTCTCACTTCACCATTAGTATTTATGTTTTCTTCATCCAAATTATTGGATGATTTACTGATTCCCTAATGTGTATGTATAAAATTTATATAAACTTGCAATGTTTTCCCAAAAGGGAGAAATGTCACTAAATGTGACTAGGGTGTTAGGAAACACCAACATTACTAGAAATAAGAGCTAAATCACTCTAATTCTTTAGTTAATGCACATAAATGTAAACATATACACTAATTGAGACCATAATCATCCGAAAAGTGCTGGAAAGAGCTGAATCCAAGCTCTCTTAACTGATGAGGCAATGGAAATAGTCAAAACTGCTGTGTCAGTATTAAGAATTTTCGATCAGTACATTTCAGCTGATTATGGTCCCTGTTAGTGTATATGTTTTCATTTATGTGCCATGAGAGCAATTTAGTTCTTATTTCTAGTAATGTTGATGTTTCCTGATATCGTAGTCATATATATATATATATATATATATATATATATATTCCGATTAACGGATAGATAAGAAGTAGATAGACAGATAGAGAAATACATAGATAGATAAATAGATAGATAGATAGATAGATAGATAGATAGATAGATAGATAGATAGATAGATAGATAGATAGATAGAAATAAACAGAAATATACGTGTGCGTGTGTTTGTGTGCAGATATACATAATGTTTCATTTACATAGTGCTGTAACTTAAATACGGATTTATTCATGAGATTTCATAGAAACGTGCAACTGTTGTTGCTTACGTTTTCAAAAACCATTATAGCTGATTGAAATTGGTTGCAATGAATTAAAATTTCTGCATTTTAAAACTCTTTGAGAAATTAAAGATAAAAGTCCTCTGAAGTTGGATTTTAGTTGAGAACAATGAGATATTGAAGTCTACTCTTATGTCTGATCTCTTGCACTCTTTTCTCTCCACCCTCCGCTATGCTATTGAGATAAAGGAAATGCTTTTTCCAATATAAAGCAATAGAAAGTGAATATTGTGGCTTAGTAGTCACAGTTATTCAAACAAATTTCTTGGGTTGAAATTTTGACATTTTAGTTTATTTACTGAACTTCACATTTATTTATTTTATGTTATTTTATTTTATTTTATTTGTTTATCTTTCAGTCAGGAGTAAAGGTCAATGACCATGACTCTACAGGGTTACTGAAACTTTTGGAAGGGAGAGACAGGTAGAGTAAAGTGACTACCTGCAATATATTGGACTCAACAAAATCTGCAAGCTGGCAGAATCATTAGCAAACTGAGCAGAATACTTGCTGGGATTTCATCCATCTTCCCATTTTGAGTTCAAATACTGCTGAGCTTGACTTTTCCCTTCATCCATTTCAGGTCAATGAAATAAGTACTGGTAATCGACTTGCTCACTCCACTGAAATCGCTGAACTAGTGCCAAAATTTTAAACCAACATAGTGGCATCCACTAAAGTTGCCTGAGGTGATTGATTAATTTTACCACATAAAAAGCATCCAGTCCATACTGTAAAGTGGCTGGCATTTGGATGGGCATGCAGTTGTAAAAACAATGCCAAAACTGACCTCACCAGTGCTGGTCACATGTAAAAAGTACTCAGGGGTTGGTGTTAGGAAAAGCACCATAAAAACCCTGCCAAAACAGACACAGCAGCTTTGGGTAGTCTTCTGGCTGGTTGGCTCCTGTCAAACCATTCAACCCATGCCTGCATGGAAAGCAGCTGCTAAAAGATGATGATGATGATCACCATCATCATCTAATGACTATATTCAGAAACTGAAATGTGTCTTGTCACTTGTATAGTTCAAGAGCACTGGCTCAGATTGTTCTGTCATGCTGCTTGTTGTTCCATTTTTGGTCCTGCATATCATGCCCTGCAAACCAATACCAGAGGAGAAACACACACATGCATATAACTTCATACAAGAAGATAGAAAAATAGTAACCAATAACAACATAGGACTTTTAAATGCATGTTACGAGGTTATTACCCAAATAATATTGAATATATATAAATGTATTTATATGATGCGTTTCCACTCAGTTTCCATCTACCAAATTCACTAACAAAACATTGGTCAGCCTGGAGCTTTATTTGTACACAGTTTCACATGGTAGTGCACAGTGGGACTGAACTTGAAACCATTGGTTTCAAAATGAACTTCTTAACCAGACGGCCATGCTTGTGCCTATGAAAAATTACTCAAACACTTTAACAATGTGAAAGTCAAGTGGTTCCCCAATTAATTTGCCAATGGGGCAATTGCAAACTTCTAACCAATATTTCCTTTTTTCTTCATCTTGTGCTTCCTTTAAGCACTCTAATGTTCTCATCTTTGTCCCTTGTAATATTATTATTATTATTATTATTAATATTATTATTATTATTATTGTTATTATTATTATTGAGTGAGAGAACAGTGCATGCCATCAAAGTGACACTGGGGTAGAATATACGAAGCCCAGTATACCCATCATGACTACCCGTCTGATAAGGGCATACTAGGCATATGCATCACAACCATATGTGCGCGACATGGTGATCTCATACCAAACTATACAGCACATGACCTTGCAGGTGAAGCCCAGTTAGAATGTTCTTCTGGTCGAGTAACCCATCCCACTAAAAAGGTTCCTGAATAAGGGTTGTTTAAGTATGTTGAACGAAACACCCATGTTTCCAGAGGTGAATTATTCAAACCCCAAAGAATCCCTCTCAACACATGGCTATGATGCTCCCCCACTACTTCTGCTCATGATCAGAGATGCACATATCGTCAGCCACTAAGGGACATACTCAACTAGTAATGGTCAAACAACAGACAAACAAATCTGTGGCATTGAGCAGAATATTTGCTGTAGTCCAAAACAATGTACAGGATAACACTTCCAATCAGTTAAGATCAGAAGCCATGAGAGCCGCTACCTGATACTGCATCGAGGCATTTAGAGCCACTGCCTGGTACTGCATCAGGGCATTTATTATTATTATTATTATTATTAAAGCAGTTTTGTTTTGAACACCCACCTCTTGTATTCTCTATTTTGCCAAACAGTCAAGTGTCCACCACTGAAAAGACCAAGAATGGTTGAAATATATATAAAGACTCACACACATACAACGCGCTTCTTTCAGTTTCTGTTTACAAAATCCACTAAAGCCCAGGGCTATAGTAGCAGGTACTTGCATAGATATTCTGTACTTAGAGTATGTCTTTATCATCACCTTACAGCAGCGATGAAGGTTGGTAAAATACATTTATCTAATGCACTCATGTTCTGTGCTTGTATCTTGCCAAAGTTGAAATTGGCTTTTACAATTTCTTGATTGTTTAAATACATCAATGAGGTGGCTAATTGCCAGAGTAATTAGTGTCTCAGACAGAATACCTTGCTGTATTTATTCCAGATCATTTATGCAATCTTAGTTCAAATCCTGCCAAAGTCAAATTTACTTCTGATTCTCTCTTTGAGTTGATAAATAAAGCATCTGTCAAGTATTGAAGACGCCGCCGCCGACGACGACTAATACTACTACTACTACTTCTTCTTCTTCTCCTTTGTCTTTTCCCTTCTCTTATTTTTCTTCTTTCTCTTCTCTGTATGTCAATCGATTGATCAATCAATCTATCTATCTAACTATCAATCTATCTATCTAATATTGGTATTGATAAGGCTTGTAAACAGATGAGCTCTGCCAAATCAACCAGGATAGATTAGTATATCACAACAGTCTCCTTATGCCACCATCAGGAGTTAAAGGCCCAAAGCAAGGTAAAAACACCACATACTACATGAATATTGAGGTGGGGCATCGCTCTAAATGACAATACTCATCTTCAAAATTTGAAACCTTTCACTTATATTCCAAATCAATAGTAAAAATAGATTCTGATGAGAGAAAAAAAACTTTGTCAACATTAACCTTGCAATAAGTTCTGCATCAACTATTTAAAATAGTTTTCCTGCTATTTAAACATTCATAATTACTGAGTGCAGCCTCAGGCTTTAGTTTCTATTTTTGACTAACATTTAATTAAAAAAAAATTAAAAAAGCTAAAATATATTAATTTTTTGTGTGTCTCTTGTTTTGATAGTTATTCCTCCGTTATAATTATTTTTTATCAGTTTTTGAAAATTGTTCTAACTTTCCACTTAAATTTAAAAAATGAGATTGAAATCCATCATAGCCTCTTTTTTGAAACATTGATTTATGATGCACTCAACGAGGAATTTGGGTGCATGAATGGTGAACTGAGATCACAGAGAGGCTAGTGGAGAGTGCACAGCTATGTGGTAGATGCACCGGTGTAGTTTGCAGTCATAGTACATTTAAAATAATTTCATTGTTGCTGCTCTCTTTCCCTCTCTTTCTCTCCCTTTCTTCCTCTCTCTCTCTCTCTCTTTTGTTGGGTAGTCATGTACCTCCTCTACAGCAAGACATCTGTTTCTATCTCTCTGTCACTCTCTAGCCTTTCATCATCTGACACAAGATCACTTCCTCCAGTGCCCCCACCTCTCTCAAAGATTCTTTATCTTGCAAAGTTACTTGGTGACCCGGCCAGTGCAGGTGCCACTTAAAAATCACCCAATCCACACTGTAAAGTGGTTGGCATTTGGAAGGGCAACCAGCTCTAAAAACCATGCCAAAACTGACCTTGCCTGTGAAAGGGCCATGTAAAAAGCACTCAGCCTATTCTACAGTGTGGTTGGTGTTAGGAAGGGCATCTAGCTATAAAAATCTTGCCAAAACAGATACAAAAGCATAGTGTAGGTTCTTGCCTGGTCAGCTCCAGTCAAACCATCCAACCCATGCCAGCATGGAAGGAGGATGTTAAGCGATGATGATGATGGTAATGATGATTAGAAGATTTCATAGAAGTAATTGATAGTTACTGTTAACTTTGCATCATAATCAGTTATGGAGGAACATGTTCTGAAAGCATAATAGCTACAACAAGAATAGGATGGAAAAAATTTGGGACACTATCAGTACTTGGAGGAAATAATTTCAACTAGTACTATATCCAAAATTTTTGACAAGCACTTAGTCAGGAAATGCAAACAAAATACAGATGCAATGTGCTGTACAAACCGAAAAGTTAATCTACCAGTCCTTTCTGATCTACCTGAGATCCTAAAATAGATTCTTATTGTCACTACTAAGGTATTCAATTAGTTTTTGAAGAACATCAGAAAGTATAACTCTGATATCCAAAAGACTTTTGAAACCAACATCATCAGGGGAGAATTCATGCAAACTTTTATATTAAAAGAGCAAATCTACCACACATTGGATCACTTCAGCCCCTTCCCAGTGAAGAGGTTCAATTTTTGCAGCAACTTTTTGGGTGACATCAAGAGACAAAGCTTATGATAAAAAACACCATCTTCCTTGGCACAAAGTTTGATTTGACTCTTTAACTTCAAGATAACCATCCACAAAAAGAATGGCTACATCAGGAGTTACAAATATGCCTTGGAGTCTGCACACACTTTGGTGTTTCAAATTGGCATTGATGAACACCAGAGGCCATCTGGAGAAAGCACCTGTTGTTTCAAAGCACTGGAATGCAATTAGTTTTGCTGTTATCATGAGTGGAGAGCCACATTATAAAAATTATAAATGAGACACTTAGACCTTATGATGCATTACAATACAATATTTGAATTAGATAGAACTGTTTTCACTTTCACTTTTCCTGTATTTTTATTTAATACACTTAAATTTGATAAATGCTGTTTGCACAATAAAATTATGAAATACCAGCAAGACTTATAGAAATTCCATGATATAAGTCAGAACATTTGAAAATATTATGTTAGTATATTAAACACAAACAAGGAGTTTCAAAAAATTCTTTTAATATCCTGCCACTTAATCAAACAGTGCTTCTAAATATAATTGAAATGAATTTTGAAGGTATTGCTTATTTACCTCTTTGTAATACATATTTGACAGATATGATGTGCTTTATGGTTTAAGGAAATAAAAGCTGAGTTAAAAAGATTAAACTCATTCATGTATATTGATTAAATGTTTATTATTTATAATTTTTATTACATATTTACAAAGTAAATAAATATATACATGCTATATTTCATATGATTATATGTACATAGGAAGAAACATTAGCTTACTCACTGAATTAGATACAAAAATTCTACATTACAAACAGGCCTATACAAACTGTACAAACTGTTTGTGATATACATATACAAACAGAAACACAAAACATGAAATAATTTAAATGTGTATGAAATGGTTATTGTATGTGATCACAGAAAATACTTTACAAACCATATGAACTGAATGTAATATGAAAGGCACACATATACATGAGATTAATACAATTCTAAATTTACTCTCTCAGCACTTCTTTATACACTGTGTTTTTTTGTAAGAGTTTTAATTTCCAATTTCCCTAATCTGTTGGTCTCAACTACTGAGCTGAGACCCCCCTTCAGTCATGACTGACCATGGGATTGCACCTAGAAAGTTATCCTCCCAAGCACAAATCCGGGCAAGGTTGTTTATGGAAGACCAGCAGTTGCTTATGCATACCGGCCTCCCCTCTCCATGCCACCAGTGTTATCCAAGGGAAAGGCAAAGGCCGATACTGCTTGGCAGCTGTGATGTCACAACTCATTTCTACAGCTGAGTGAACTGGAGCAACATGAAATAAAGTGTCTTGCTCAAGAACACAACACATAGCCTGGGCCGGGATCTGAACTCACAACCTCACGATCGTAAGCTCAATGCTCTAACCACTGAGCCAAGCACCTTCACTACTCAACTACTATTACTGCCACATTAGATAATTTCCTGGCTCTAGAAAATAACACATGGCTGAATACAGGATGTGGCAAATATATTCCAGTTTTGTTAAATGTCTGTCCCAGTGCCTTATTTATTGTTGGAGTGAAGGACAGCCTTACAGGGAACTGAACTCATTCCAAAATGAAAGGAAGGTTGGAGTCATTTGGAGCTAGCTTTATGCAAGGTATTAAGAAGTGCATTCCTTCTTGTTCACCTGTTATTGAAGTGGCTTCACTGCAATTCACACCATAGATGTAGTGCACGGTTATTTTTTGAAAAATAATCTTTTACATCCTTTATCTTTTTAGCTAATATCATCTAACATCCACCATATTTTATAAACAAATGTTTCAACTGAGCAGCCGATAATTAATTGCATTAAAGCATATGTGTTAAGTGAAGGAATTAAAAAAAATAAAGATATGTAAGCAAACAACACTAGTTTGTTTACAAGGTTCTGTCTGAGTTATTTACCAATGGAGATCATTTTCATTTCTTTTCATTTCACTTCAGTTCAGTAATGTAATTATTTGTATGTCTATTAATATAGCTATGTATTTGCGTAACTTTTGATATATCAAAAGCCTCACCTACCTACCTACCACCTTACCTACTTACCTACCTAATTACCTTGTCTGTCTGACTGACTGCCTGTCCGCCTGTTGTCTGTCTGTCTAAGAAATTATCGTATTTACTTTCCCTTCTGCCCATGTATTTATCTGTTTATTTTCATAATATCAATAAGCATTTAACCCTAATAACAAAAAAGAAAAATGAATAACAGCATTGCCCCAGTATGGCCACAGGTTTTGGTCTGGAACACATAAAAAGATAAAAGTAGAACTTTCACAGTTATTTGTTAACAATGCTTATTTCACTTTAACTATTGAAATATTTTTTAAAATATAAAGTTTTAAATTTTCACACCTTTATTTCATTCTTCATCTCTATCGTACCTGTGAGTTTGATGCACAGATGTAGAATAGTATATATATCATCATCATCATCGTCATCATTTAGCGTCTGTTTTCCATGCTAGCATGGGTTGGACGGTTTAACTGGGGTCTGTGAAGCCGGAAGCTTTCATCAGGCCCAGTCAGATTTGGCAGTGTTTCTACGGCTGGATGCCCTTCCTAATGCCAACCACTCCGTGAGTGTAGTGGCTGCTTTTTACGTGCCATATGCATATATACATACATATATGTACATACTTACATCTATATGTATATATACATGCATATATATATATATGAGTACAGGACACCACAAATAAATGTAGAACACAAAGAGAAACGAAAACATAAAATCAAACAAGGAAACAGACTTTTTTAACAACAAAAAAACAGAGTACAGGACAAACAATACAAGGAAAATTCCCCTTCATCAGCTGCCCCTGGTTCGACTCAATGCGTGTCTCCAAGTAAGTTTTTATTTATTTATATATATATATATATATATATATATATATACATAGTGAGTATTCACAAAAAAATAGAAGATGAAGACGGGTGTGTAAATAACAAATAAATGTATTAGTTTAACATTCAGAAATTGAGAAAGTCTTTTATGTTTTGAGCCTATGCTCTTTGACAGAAAGGAACACAGAAATAAAGAGAGAGAGAAAATAGAAAAAAGTATAGTGGCTATGTAAATATTTATGCGATATCAGTAGGCAGTTTTCAGTTTTCTTTAAACTAAATTTCACTCAGATGACTTTCGCTGGGTTGAACTAAGAAGATAAGAAGTCATTCCCAAGCTGTCACATAGTAGGTTCAAACCCAGAACACATGGATGCAAACCAAACATTTTTATCTATGCAACCATTTATGGCTGCACCAGTTTTTCTCCCAAACATTTTAAGCTTTCTATGGAAGATTTTTAAAACCACCAGCTGATAATTATATAAGCAGGTAATGAGTTGAAAGATCAAATTTGCTCTTTCTTTATGCTGTTTTCTATTTGGAGGTAAATGTCCTTAGCCATAAAGGAATAAATATACAAAAATTAAATAAAATGGACTAATAAAAAATAAAAGAAAAAACAAAAAAATGTTTCTATCACCACTAATTCTTTCTGCACTACATTACCAAACTGACTGATGTAGGGTAAAGGGATTTCTTTGAAGAAATTTACCATTTCTGCCAAGTTCTCTTATCTTGGTCAACTTTTGAGAATGGCACTTCCAGGCAAGCCCTTCAGAAACAATTTCTTTTTAGTGATTTGCTGACACAATGAATAAAGTTCAAAGAAAAAAATGATAGAGCTTCTCAGTGGAATTACGTAAATAAATATCCTTAGAAAGCCATAAAAAGTATCCGTCCACTCGAAAGGAGATGCACATAACACTGCATTGAGGAGATAACTTCATTCATTTTCATGCTTATAGAGACAGAGAGTAAGAGACTTATGCACATATATACATAGAAACAAATGCAAATACACACGCACACACTAACACTTAGTGTCACAAGGCGAATGTATTTGTTTATTATACTTAGAATATACTCATTGAGTGTATGTAATAGCTAAAACTATGTTAATGGCCTTTAAGTCTTACCAAAGAACATTAATGATTTAAGCTCGAACACACACATACACACATACACATGCACATACAAACACACACACATACCTTTCTGAATAGTTAAAAAAGTTCACTTCCCAACAGCATGGTTTCATGTTCAGTCTCACGGTGCAGTGCAGCACCTTGGACAAATTTCTTCTTATACAGCAGTGAACCAATCATTCCTTGTGAGTAGAAATGGTAGATGGAAATTGAAAGGCGGTGAGCCGGCAGAAACGTTAGCATGCCGGGCTAAATGCTTAGCAGTATTTCGTCTGCCATTATGTTTTGAGTTCAAATTCTGCCGAGGTTGACTTTGCCTTTCATCCTTTAGGGATCGATAAATTAAGTACCAGTTATGCGCTGGGGTCGATGTAATCGACTTAATTCCTCTGTCTGTCCTTGTTTGTTCCCTCTATGTTTAGCCCCCTTGTGTATAATAAAGAAATAGGAAACTGAAAGAATTCCATTGTGTATGTGTGTGTGTGTCTATGTCTGTGTGTGCATACTTACATGCATGTGTGCACTTGCCTCTATGTCAACCCCTGCTCCATTTGGTAGGCTTCATAATTCGAAACTAAGAAATCCCCAGCACAAGCTGAAGATGTTGCATTTGTAGTTGTTCCTTGATGGTAAGTGGACATGATATGCAAAACTTGCTTTTCCACTGCACATTTCTTTGACAGAACTACATCTTTGAGTCAAATGAATGTGTGGTAAGTAGCTTGCTTACAAACCACATGGTTCCGGGTTCAGTCCCACTGTGTGGAACTTTGAGCAAGTGTCTTCTTCTATAGCCTCGGGCCGACCAAAGCCTTGTGAGTGGATTTGGTAGATGGAAACTGAAAGAAGACTGTCATATATATATATATATATATATATATATATATATATATATATATATATAAATATATATATATATGTATGTTTGTGTGAATATGTTTGTCCCCCCAACATCGCTTGACAACTGATGCTGATGTGTTTACGTCCCCGTAACTTAGCAGTTCGGCAAAGAGACCAATAGAATAAGTACTAGGCTTACAAAGAATAAGTCCTGGGGTCGATTTGGTCGACTAAAGGCGGTGCTCCAGCATGGCCACCCTCAAATGACTGAAACAAGTAAAAGAGTATCAAACATCTGTATTGTTGGTCAGTGGTGTGTCAGTTTTTGCATCAAAAAAAATTTGTGGTGTAAATGAGGAAACATATTCTCAGAGAAACTCATGGCACCAATGAAAATAAACCTAGCAGTCAATTCAAATGATTTTGAGTTTGCGGACTATAGACAACTTCCAGAAAAGCTTGACCTGACAGTGCTATGAAGAACATTGTGAGTATTAGATAAACTCTATTGGTATAGAACTCCTATCATCCTCATCCTCATCATCAATTAACCATTTTTGTAAAAGGAATTGAAGACAATTTTAGCATCTGTGAAGAACTTGCCAGTTTTAAGTTGCTTCATGGAATAAGAGGTTTGAATATATTTAGTGAAGTAAAGTTATATTTTTTAAAAACTAGAAGTAAATTTCAGTAATTTATTAATATTTGTCATGATGGAACTTTGTCAATAATGGGTAAAGCCATTTTGAATACAAATTTGTTCAAATATTTTTTTAGGTTATTCCTTTCAGAAACATCACTGCATTAAATATTCAATCAAGAGTCATTGTATAGGAAAGTTTGCATTGTGACATGTTATATTAAAAACTGTGAAATATAAGAGTAAAATATGAACAAGAGCATTACACAGACAAGAATTCAGAGAATATTATGAGGCTTTGGATTTGGAATATGGTGATTTTATCTTCCATAATGACGTGTGCTTGCTCTCTAAATGACAAGTTCTGTCTGAGCAGACTTTGGAAAGTAAAAAAAAATTCTATTCATAAGTTTCAAGAAAAATAAAATGAACTGCCCAAAGAAACATCCTATTTTAGTCATAACGATCGATTATTTGATTTGGTATTTTTAGATGGTGAAACCTGATATGTCAATCGTCTAAAATTGAAACTGAAGAGTATGAACAGAACTGTTTCCTGTCTCAGCAAAGGATATCAATGCATTGAAGATGAAATTAAAACTTTTCAGCATTCTTTTAGGAAATAATAATTTGAACCAGATTCTTTTTAGATTAAAAAAAACCAAGAATGAGGCTACTGAGAATAATGGGGAAATTTTATAAAATATGTCGAGAAAAATTAAATTCCTGCAAAAGTAATTTGAAAGTCATTTTGGGGATTTTGTTAAAGAAGAAGACTGCATACATACAGATGTTGGTGCCATATAGAAAAAATACCTCAGTGCATTAGGAAGGGATCCAGTTGTACAAACCATGCCAAAACAGACAATAGGAGCCTGGTGCAGTCCTTAAGCTTCCCAGCCCATCAAACCTTCCAAATGATGATGATGACGAGGATGATGAATATTTTCTAATATTGGCACAGGGCCAGCAATTTTGTGGGAGGCGGTTTAGTCAAGTACTTTATATTATAGGCTTCAAAAGGATTAAAGATTAAAGTTAACCTTAGTGGGATTTGATCTCAGAACCAGTAAATAGCCAGAAGAAATACCACAAAGAATGTTTTCCAATACTTTTAGAGGATTTCATTATTAGCCACAAGGGCTCAAAAGCTACAAGTTAAAGATGAAGATTGAAAGCAATACATTTTTCAATGTGTGTGTGTGTGTGTGTGTGGCTGGACAAACTAAGTTTATAAAACGATGGAGAGAGGGTGAGGATGTAATGCAAAAGACAGATTAAAAATTGAAAAAAAAAACATGAAATAAATATGAAAATACTACAAAGCACACAGGAATTAAAACAAGATAAGTTTGAAAACTGTAAAACTGTCATCACCAACATCAGCATCAACACCACTGCCACCACTATTAATCCCCACAATCTCCACTACCACCACCACTACTACCAATGCTACTACCATCACAAATGTCATCGCCTCAAATGCCTGCCACTGTTACAACAAAGCTGGCACCTCATGACTACCACCAGCAATATCAACAACACTTCCACCATCAATGACACCACCTTTACCACCACCACCATCACCACCACTATTATATCCATAATCATTATTTCTTCTACTTCTTGCTAATATAATTTAGGTGACCAACGTTTTAGTCTTTAGCTTTCACTTTTTTTTATAAATCTGTTCAGATGCACCATACTAATTTTGCATTTCCTTTCAATTCTTGTATAAAATATGTTTATATATATATATATCTGATGAAGGGATATCCATAATATCCCAGAAACGGCTGTAGGACTAAATCTATATCCTTTTCTTTATAAGAGTCCTGAAAATTCCTTGG
Organism: Octopus sinensis; assembly: GCF_006345805.1. Lineage (NCBI taxonomy): Eukaryota > Metazoa > Mollusca > Cephalopoda > Octopoda > Octopodidae > Octopus > Octopus sinensis. The sequence continues at coordinate 59,119,546 of NC_043005.1, read as the reverse complement.
CTTTGTTATCTCATTTTGTCTAATATATACATACATACATAAATATATAAATATATGTACATATATATATATATATATAACGGGAAGCTTTATGAAAATAGACAAAAGACGAAGGCAGGTGGAAAACAAACAAACAATTGTATTAGTATGGCGCTCAGGAAATATAAATAAAACAAGTCTTTAACGTTTCGAGCCTACGCTCTTCAACAGAAAGATACACAGAGAAAAAAAACACAGAAAGAAGGAGAGAAAAAATGCGTGCAGTATATATATATATATGTATGTATATATATATGTATATATATATATATATATATCTGTAAATGTAATATGTGACAATTATTCGGTAGCCATGATAAAACTCCGAGTTTTGGATGCCGAAGTGGAAATCCATGCCACCATCTCTTCAGTTATCCAGCCATCGGAAAAATGCTATGAAAAATGACCGTTAAGCAAAGGGAAATTACTGTGTGATTGACCGTTATTAAGAAAAAAGAGCTATTTGAATGACCAAGCTCTTTTGTCTTAATAACAGTCAATCACACAGTTATTTCCCTTTGTATAATGGTCATTTTCATAGCATTTTTTCGATGGCCCGATAACTGAAGAGATGGTGGCGTGGATTTCCACCTTAGCATCCAAAACTCGGAGTTTTATCATGGCTACCGAATAATTGTCACATTACATTTACAGATAAATTCCTCTATTTACATAATATCGAGGTCTCTTTCTTTTGCTGTCTTACCATTTCTATCAATATATATATATATATTAAGCATTTTACCTGATTAATGGTTTCATGAAAAAGAAATGTAAACACTAGACATTGCTTGCTTCAATGAACTTTCAATGTTTAGATTTAAAATAGTTAGTGAGAGAAAGCATCAGAAATCTTTTGTGCTTCAAATGTGTTCACAAAGTAAATAACTACCAGAAATTAGAAGCTGGAGAAACCTCATCAAATTTTGTGTTTACTCTTTTACACTTTTACTTTTTTCAGCCATTTGATCGTGGCCATGCTGGAGCACCACCTTTAGTCGAGCATATCGACCTCAGGACTTATTCTTTGTAAGCCTAGTACTTATTCTATTGGGTCTCATTTGCTGAACCGTTAAGTTACAAGGATGTAAACACACTAGCATCGGTTGCCAAGAGATGTTGGGGGAACAAACACAGACACACAAACATATACACACACATACATATATATATATATACATATATACGTCAGGCTTCTTTCAGCTTCCGTCTACCAAATCCACTCACAAGGTTTTGGTCGGCCCGAGGCTATAGTAGAAGACACTTGCCCAAGGTGCCACACAGTGGGACTGAACCCGGAACCATGTGGTTCGTAAGCAAACTACTTATCACACAGCCACTCCTACGCCTATTAATGCTTATTAATGATTTCATAATAAATCTGTTTTTAACTCAGTGAGTTCCATCTTCTATGTTACTAGACATTTCCATGGCTTTACTTGATTCACTAAGTCCTCAACAATCATATCTGGTTTCCTTACTTCCAGAGTATGGTCAGTCTTTATAGAGACTGACCATAAAATCCTGGGATTATTGCTCACCATTACAGCCTTTGGGTATGGTCCATATCACTTTTCTATCACTTCGGAGCCACAAACTCAGCTAACATCCTAAGGCTCTCTTTTAAAACACAATCATACCTGCACTTTCACTTCTTTTCTCTTTTTTTTTGTACTAGCTTACTGCATTCACTTACAAGATGGTTAATACTTTTGACTCCTTTTCAACAGATACTGCATGGTTCTCTGAGTTTTCTCCGTCCTTTCCTCCTCCTCCACCTCACTGCTGTTACCACCACCACCACCATCACCACCACCACCACCACCACCACCACCACCACCACCACCACTACCACCACCACCACCACCACCACCACTACTAGTACTAATGCGGTTGCATTGGAAGTGTGTGACATAGTGATTAGGGCGTTGCACTCATGATTGCAAGATCATGGCATCTATCCCAGGAACTTGTGGTGCATTGCATTCTTGAGCGAAACACTCCACTTCACATTGCTCTGTGATCGATCATCAACATCTGCCATGTGGCACATTGTTGCACATGTACAAGCAGAGTGAATTTGATGTTAGGAGTGAGCTAATGTACAGCACAAACTTTTAATCCCTATAAACAAATTTTCTACACGGTTGTTCAGCAAGAAATTGTAGATCCCTCATCTGTCAGTTGCAGCAAGGGAGTCCATCAATTTAGTCGGTTTATGATTCATTTTGCTCTGAGTTCAAATCAAGGTGAGGTCACCTTTGCCTTTTTTCCTACTGGGATCAATGAAATAAAGTGCCAATCAGTAATTGGAGTTGATTTCATCAACTAACTCCTTCCCCTAGATTTCAGGTTTTCTGCCCATCTTAGAAACAATTATTAGAAAAGTGAAAGAATCATTATAGAATCAGAAAAAATCGCTTGTAGTATTTGTTTTACATCTTCATGTTCTGAAAATAATTCCTGCTGAGGCCATTTTTGCCTTTCATCCCTCCAATATTGATGATATATGACACCAATAAATTACTGGGATTCATATAAATTACTAAACCCCTATCATCAAATTTCGGTTCTTGTGTCTTTGTTAAAAATCATTATTACTATCAGTTTCCGTTGTACAGCTGGAATCTCACTGAAGACTAGGTCTTTGAATATGCTTAGTATTCTATTTCAGGCAATGCTGTCTTGCAATTATATTCTGTTCGCCGATCACATTTGACTACGTAGAATAAAAATCATTTACATATTTATTTTGTTGGTTTTCATGTTGCTATAACATCAAGAAAAGTTTGATTGAGTGAGACATGTGAACTAATGTAGTAAAACTATTACCTACACACAAGAGAAATGTGAAAAATAACATATATATAATATTATAAATAATTCCTGCATGAAAATATGGAAGAAGAAAAAATCTCAGTTTTGTTAAATTATCTTTCCTATCGTCGGAATATACTGTAGTAGCCTAAGGCAACCAAAACTCAAATATTAAATATACGTTCAACAACATCTACTTCGAACCTTTCTCTATTTGCCTGCACCTCTCTTCTCTCTCTCTCTCTCTCTCTCTCTCTCTCCTCTCTCCTAGCAGAAATTGTTAAAAAAAGTGTTAAAAATAATATACACAAAATCAATGTTTCAATCAACAAATACACTAACCCACAGTAACATATCACCTCTGCAAATATGCTAAATGCTTCCTACATAAAGTACTGACAGCAGTCAAAATCAAATGAAACTTGGAGGTAAGGTTGAAGACATCAGTCAAAGTGTTATATATCTAAGCAATGTTAGCTTGGAGAAGTGGAGCCAATTAGCCCATGGTTTTATTGTGTTGTAGCTGATTTTATCTTGCAATACCAATTTATAGCAAAGAAAACTGGACAATATAAGGCAGACAGAAATTTCTTCTTCCCTGACACAATTATGGCAAATTTCTACACACAAGTGCTTTTAACCATATCACAGGTGTTTCCATTGCAGGAAGCATTGCACACTCATCTTTACAGGATACTATACAACTATGCAAACTAATTTTACCACAAATGGATCCATCTTTGTCACAGCTTTCATGCCTTGAAGCAGTTGGGACACAACTTTCATACAAGATACCATGCCAGTATATTTGTAGCCCTGTGGTTATTTAAATCATCACCACAAAATAACACATGTAGGCTTAACTGTAATAGATCTTACAATGGGTGCCACAATGTTAGGCTCTATCCTGTCATGTTATGTACAACCAAGCCTTTGAAAGTTTTTACATGGCTGTTCAACATTCTAGAAACAGCAACAAAATCCCCTTCGATCACAGCCACCTTAGTAAAAAAGGAAAAATTTGATAATTCTGTCCTAGATAATCATATGTGTCTAAAAAAATAATTAGTGGAATAGTCATGGCTAAAACACCTTTGATTATAGATTTATTGGTTTTACCTGAAGTTAGATACCAATGCTACCACAAACCAGTAAAAGTAACTATGTCTCTCTCTGCTTCCTCATGCCATCAGATCAAAGCAATTTCTTTGATGAATGCTTGCTTCTTATTTCTTTATTGTTCACAAGGGACTAAACATAGAAGGGACAAACAAGAACAGACAAACGGATTAAGTCAATTACATCGACCCCAGTGCGTAACTGGTACTTAATTTATTGATCTTGAAAAGATGAAAGGCAAAGTCGACCTTGGCGGAATTTGAACTCAGAACATAGTGGCAGATGAAATACCACTAAGCATTTCACCTGGCATACTAACGTTTCTGCCAGCTCACTCACCCAATGAATGCTTGCTTCTGTAATCAGTTTAGGGCTGTTCTTGGCAGATGGTATATAGGCTGGTTATCCATCCACAGTTTTACATTGTAGACACACGGTGCTTAGAAAAATGGATGGCATGGCCATAACGTCAAATGCCATTGATCAGAGGTCCAGTCGGATGCAGCAGACTTAAATCTAAACAATAACAAATTATTTACAGCTAAGTAGACTATTGCTGTATATTACATTTGATATGCCATTTAAGATGTTGTGTATGTCCTTCTCAATGACATTGATGCTATTATTGACAGGTATACATAACATGTGGTTAAGGACCTGCTAAAGATAATGGAAGATAGGAATTTCAAGCATGGTGTGATGAGAGGCATCTCAGTGGTGGCTGGCTGAAGAAAATGAAGACAGTTGCTTGCCTGTCCACTGTTTTATGGCCTAGACACCCTATGCTTAAAGCAATAGATCAAAGGATCGTGGTTAGAACATCTTTAATCATAAGCCCATTGACCTGAGTAAACAACAAGTTTCTCAAAGCTGACGTAGACTATGTGACTGAGAATGAAATATCTATGCCACAGCCACATGATATAACTATTGCTGTTATGGTAATTACTTATGACTGTAAATTGGACTGTTCGATGCTAAGTGTCATGCCATGAACAGAGAAAAGTGTGAAGGTTACAAGCCACTGATCTCTGGTTCCTTGCCAACTTGGCGATCTGCCATTAGTCATTCTCATACACTTCATATAATAACAGAGTCATCTAGAATATTTGATGACATTTCAGTATTAGACAGAAAAATCTCAGTAGTTATACATAAACTGCTTTACGTATAGCTGAAGTTAGCATGAAATATAATGCTACTTTGCTAAAGTATAATTCAGTGTCTGGGAAGTTAAGATCACCTCTACCACACCATCCACAAACAACAGAACTTCACAGACAATACCATTAATTAATGGATTGTTCCTCACCAAAAATCTCCTGATTGTACCAAATTAACCCAACCTTGGCCAACCAGATAATTATGACTATCATCCCTTTTGGTTGTAATCACAATTTATGCTTTTACACTTTAACATTATCAAAGTTTCTTCTTCAAATTTGATTATGTAATGAAATATTAAATATTTTAAGAACTATAGCTAACAAAAAAATATGAATCAGCTTGTTGTCATAGCAACTTCAGTGGAAACACTTAATCATGAGATGTTCAATTCTGGCATCAAGTTCTTTTTTTTTGTTTTACATTTCCTTTTTCTATTTTTCTACACTTTCGTCTCTGTCCATAGACAGGCATCATTCAATGCTTGTCTTTTGATATTTGGTTTCAATATTAACTTAGCATTTTCTTTTATATATTTTCCCATTGATGTCTTATTTTAGTTGAAAACATGACTGAACCGAATGTGACCAATTCATAGATATTAAAATTTAAAATCAATATTATTAGCATTACTTATATGTAGTCGTGTGTGAGCATATGCTAGACATATGAGCATCCACTATCCCTTATCCAGTATCTAATGTTCATTATCAAATGGATAGACAGGAAAAACACAATCAAAGTAATGGAGTATTTGATGTCAAGTTACTCAATACAGCATCAATACATCATATGTTGTCCCCTTTGCTGCTGTCTCTCAGTTGCAAAGACACCTACTTTACAATGACCCTGGGTCCATGGACATAAATGTTGTTGTTTCACTCTGGGCCAGTCCTGAATTAGAAGACATATTCAAAGTCATTGCAGTAGCTCCTATAAATATATACACACACATACACACACAGGTGGACACTGTTAATTGAAAAGTTAACTTCATTAATCATTAATCCATTAATTCTTTGAAAATGTAATGGAAAAGAAAGGTGGGAGTGGTGGTGGGCACCTCAAAGTTTCTCACCAAGGCAGTTTTGTTTCGCGGGTCTTTTTTTTCCCAGGTTATTTTGCATACTTTCAACGAATGTGACATCAAAATCATGCATAAACGGTTCCCCTTCTAGAAAAGGAAAGAATTGGCTGCTATTTCTAGAATGCCCTGTTACCACGTAACAGCTATTTGCGTTTACACATAAATATTTACCAACTTTTTTCCTTCCATTTATTTTTTCCACTTTATGGAAATCAATATTTTCACTGTTGACATAAACCTCAGTTAATTTTGCTTTTCTCCCAGTTCTGTGCTTTCTGGGAGAAAAGACCTCACATTATCTCAAAACTACTAGAATTCACTAACGTGAATTATTTATCTTTTAAAAAGATTTCACAGAGGAATTAGATACAACAGGTTTGGGCCAGTTTAAACACTAAAGGGTAAAAGGTGCCAAAACTATAAAATCAGCTTTTTTGGCATTTTGAGGGCTTTAGAACCCAAAAACTATAGTTTTTTTTTTTATTGATTTAGAGTTAAAAAATGCTGATTTTATAGTTTAAAATTTTAAAGTGCCTAAAAAAGGCTGAAAGAATGACGCGTACATTATTAAATATGTTAAGACAATCTGCAAACAATTGAAAGTTTTAAACATTTACCAGTTTTTATAAAATTTTTGGGTTAACAGAAGCTAAATGTAACGGAAGTTAATTAGTTCAGTAATGATTTTCAAAGTCAGCTTAAAAGTTAAACTGTTAATGAAAATGTTAACTTTGTTTAATTAACAATTAACAGAATAACGGACTTATGCCCAGCTCTGTATGTGTGTGTGTGTGTATCAGAAGTGACTCCAGGTCATCAGCATCCCTCGGGCTCATCACAGCTTTTGTATAAGACACATGCCTGCTCAAAGAATTTCATGTTTTACTGCTTGCTTTATTTCTAGATCCAAATGGCTTATTTTTTTTTATATCTAGCACTATGTCTTTCTCCATTTTTAAGTTAAGAGTAAAAATAAAGCAACCCTACAAAACACAACTAATCTTTACACACAGACACACAGAATAACGGCAATCAAATAATGACAGCGGAGTGTACAACAAACATCAATGATCTGACTGTCACCTGCACTCTTGACAAGAGATGCCAGTTAGTCTTTTACACCTACTAGGCTCATTCATATTAGCCCAAGTAGCTGGATAATTCTTTATTCATCATCATCATTTAACATCCGTTTTCCATGTGGGTATAGGTATAGGATGGTTTGACTGAGGACTGGCAACACCAGTAGGCTGCACTAGGCACCAATCTTATCTGGCAAGGTTTCTACAGCTGGATGCCCTTCCTAACACCAACCACTTTAAGAGTGTAGTGGGTGCTTTTTATGAATCACTGGTATGGGAGCCAGTCAGGCAGCACTAGCATCAACCATGTTCAGACGGTACTTTTCACATGCCACCAGCACAGGAGCCAGTCAGGGAGGAATTGGCATCGACCACATTCAGATGGTGCTTTTTACATGCCACCAGCAGAGGAGCCAGTCGGGAGGAACTGG
>NC_043005.1:59096807-59106807 GCF_006345805.1 Octopus sinensis | reverse complement strand
CAGCACTGCCTAATTTGTGCTTTTTTTTAAGATTGAGAATATGATGTGAGGGTAATTCAGTTGTTGTTTCCAGCAGATGACATAACCACTAAAATTACTCTCAGGTAGCTCCAATGATCTTTCATTTAAACAAAATGTTAGCTTTATCGCTTCAAATTATATCAACTATTGCTTCATTTTATGTCTATAGCCATCACTCCCTCCACTATCTCTCTCATCCTCTTTCCAAATAAAGTGCTTTCTAAACTCACATAATGGTTCTAAGTTCAAAACTGAACACATATTAAGAACCATAAATGTCAACAACCACATAATATATATATAATCTAATTTTTTAGGGAAAGTAGTTCATTTTTTGAAGATCATATTCATCTTATTCAAAGAATTTACTCTTGTGAGATGAAGAAAAAAAGTTTTTGAAAATACGTAGTTTATGTTTCCCGTGTGTTCTTCCTGTTTCTTAAGATTTTTTTATTTTTCATCTTTATGGTACATTAAAAAACTAAAAATGAAATTTAAAAAAAACTCTACTAGTTTGGCTTCATATGATTTATCTTTTCAGATATATCTTTTGGTGCTTATCAGTATAATAGACTAAAGCTAATGTTAATATATTTAATGCACACAGCATCAAAATGCAAACTTAAAATAATTATGAAATGGAGCATAAAAACAATAGTAGTTCTCTATGATTCCATTATGAGTTTAGGGCCCAAGGCAAAAAAAATAATAATTTTTTAAAATACATCAAAGTAAGAATAGTAAAAGTGCATGAATAGTAAAAGTGCATGCCTAGAGCTTGATTCATGATCATGAGGTCATGCTTTCAGTTCCTTGATCAGGCAGCACATTTTGCTCCAGAGCAGAACAGTTTCCTTTTACACTGCTCCAGCTCACTCTTCTATGTGTACAAGTAACAGCTGGGGCTTTAAGGTGGCGAGCTGGCAAAAACATTAGCAGGCTGGGCGAAATGCTTAGCGGTATTTTGTCTGCCGTTACATTCTGAGTCCAAATTCCACCAGGATCAACTTATCCTTTCAGGGTCGATAAATTAAGTACCAGTTACGCGCTGGAGGTCAATCTAATTGACTTAATTCCTCTGTTTGTCCCCGCTATGTTTAGCCCCTTGTGAGCAATAAAGAAATAAATAACAGCTGGGGCTTAAGCATTTACCATTTACAGTGACCATTTCCTGCCCAAGATATTCTACCTGTTTTACAAGCAAACCAACTAGATCCAGCCTTTCCCACCTTCCCTACAATGTCATTCTAAAAATAAACAATCACATCAGAGAAATATCAAAGCTACAAGATAATGCATAATTAATTCAAAACAATGTGAATAAATTTGACAGAGTGATCTGAATACTGAAAGGTTAATTCTGAGATGGTTTGGTATCCCATTCGGAAAATAATATTGTATTCTTGGTAGCTAATAACTTATAGGCATTAGGATAAGCTTCAGCCTATTGACCCTGTAAGATTATGATAGATCTATGATCTAAGAACGATTATATAACCTAGAACACAATGTTTTACACTGTTGTATTCACTTTGTTTCATTATTACTTTGTAATAAATAAATTATATATAATGCTTGAGAAGATTTGTTTAGCCAAGTGAGATCACAGCCATGGCTGGTACTGGGGACATGTGAAAGGTACCCGTGCTGGTAACACATAAAAGCACCCACTACACTCTTGGAGTGGTTGGCATTTGAAAGGGCATCTGGCTGAAGAAACCAAGCCAAATCAGACTTACCAGTTCCAGTCAAACTGTCTAGCCCATGCCAGCATGGAAAGTGGATGCTAAATGATGATAATGATGAAGGTATCAAAGTATTTGCCACACATCCACAACTTGATACCTGGCACTGTACTTCCATCTACCTATTAAAAGTTTATATTTTAGGCCATGACTCTATTTGGGAATGTTGCTTGTCTTTCTTTCTAGATTGTTCTATTTCGTTTACTGTTTTTTTTTGTTGATACCATATTGGATAATGGTAACTTGATCTGTCAGAAACACCAGGCAAATATCCTTGAAATCACACCCCTTCAGCTTTATGTTTACATACTATGAATGTATGAGCCAATGAGGAAGCCACTACATGTTACTTAGTGGTTTGATGCATGGCTTAGTGGTTAGAGTGTTGGACTCATGATTGTAAGACTGTGGTTTCAATTCCTGGACTGGGTGCTAAATGATGATGATGATGATGATGATAAAGGTATCAAAGTCTTTTGCCACACATTCACAACTTGATCCCTGACACAGTACTTCCATCAAGCTATTTGGGAATTCTTGACCAAAACCCTTTATTTCACATCGTTCAAGTCACTCCAGTACACTTAGCTAGCAAAAGTGAGTAATCCTGTGATGGCCTGGCATCCTATCCAGGTGGGGAATATATACACCATGAAACCAGGAAATTGGCCCTTATAAATCTGCATGATTCAAGAAGGTAACTTAATTTTTTTTTTTTTTTACCACTCCACGCTAGGTTAACACAATTAAAAAAGTTACCAAATCTCACTCAAATCATACCGAAGCCCAAGCTATATTTTGTTTAGTCCTTACAATGTATTGCCGCTCTCTCATACTTTTGTGATTTCATCTAGTACTACAGTCAAGCACTGTTTACTGTGCAACTTGTGCTTTGCAACCACATGCAAGAACTGGCATAACAGTTGTAGGAAGAGCCACAGCAATGAACACACTATTTTATGGCTTTAAAACACCATAACACAATATAAAACAAAAAGTTTTATATCTTGTTAACGTAGTTCTTCCATTACTATTTTCTGGAATTGTATTCCATAGTTCACCTTGTTGCTTTTTATTCTTTGTTTATGCGGTACTCTTGAGGACAACAGCTGTATTTTACTACACCTCATAGTCATTTATTTCAAATCTTTACACTGAATACACAATACATTAAGACATCGATATATACATAATATACATACATATAAATGGACATAGATACATACATAAATACACGCATATACACACACACACATATATACACATATACGTACATAAATATAAAAATACATACACACAGATACATATATATATATACATGTATATATATATATATACATGTATATATATATATACATGTATATATGTATGTATATATATATATATGTATATATATATATATATATATATAAATTGAAGTAGGTAGTTAGGAAATCTCTATAAGTGATGAAAGTAGTAACTATACTGGGAAGTAATGTTTATCGCCACTTCAACATGGCTGATGTTACTACCATTTTTAACCACAGGAGGTCACCTCCTCCAGCTGATTATTCAATGAGATCTACATCCGATATATATTGCAAGCAGGGGTCGGCCTCAACCACCACCACCATGTTGCACACATATAAATATATTTGTGTGGCTGTGTGGTTAGAAGCTTGCTTCCCAACCGCGTGCCTCCAGGTTCAGTCCCACTGCATGGCACCTTGGACAAGTGTCTTCCACTACAGCTATAGCCTCGGCTTGACCAAAGCTTTGTGAGTGGATTTGGGTGACAACAACTTAGAGAAACTTGTTGTGTGTGTGTCTTTGTGCCTTTGTTTGTCACCCACTACTGCATGACAGTGTTGGTCTGTTTACATTCCAGAACTTAGCGGTTTGACAAAAAGCGACTAATAAAATAAGTACTAGGCTTTAAAAAAAAGGTACTGAGGGTGATTTATTCTAATGACAGCTGACAATTGATGAAGGGTCCCTTTTCAGTGTTAATTTGTCCTGTTTTCCATTTTTTCTCATTGTTTACATATTTCATGTTATTTGCACCATTGGTGACATCCTGTACCCATATATGCATGTATATATATATTATATTATTTATTATTTATTATAAATATATATATGTGCATGTATGTATGTTTGTATGTATGTATGTATGTATGAATGTATGTATGTACGTTTGTACATATGCATGCATGCATCATTTGAAAGTGTGCTGGATGGCATGACGTGTTACCAAAATGTTTGGGCTCCCTAAATATTTCCACACCCCACTGCTATACTCCATGTAGTTTGACAATAACCATCACATGGTGATGATGATGATGATATGGACATATATATCCTCGCTGGTCATAAAAGGATTGGTGTCAAGTGAAGAGGCGTAATCAAGAATGCACTGCTTTAAAATTTTTAACAATTGAGCTGATGTCCACCAAAGTTACCTCAGTTGCCCACCATCTATAGTTTACCCCTGCTTTAGTGGTATTCTCATAATCCAATTAATGATGAGCCATGCATTTTCAGTTATTTTTCTAACATGAAACTTATATTTTCATCTTAAATAAATTAGGTAAACAACATTCACCAGTATTAAAGTTTACAGTCTATAAATCACAGAGATCTTGTAGAATTCACACATTCATACATTCATTACAGTAAAAATTAAGGCAGGACAGAAATAAAACCAGATCAGTTTCAGAATGAACTACAAAACATTGTTTACTTGTTCAATAGCAAACTGATTTAATTACAGCTACCAGCAGAATTTGTCCAATGGATTTGTTACATATCAAAATATATTTGGGAATAAAACAAACTATATGGACACATACTGATACTGTAAGTTTATTGTGCTAAGTTATATTACACTCAGAATGTAATAAATCTTTCAATAATTGTATTTCATTATACAAGAATGTATCGTAAATCTTTTAGTTTTACCATATCGTTACAACTTCAGTGCACTTATATATATTTGGATTAGTATACTCTAGCTTGTAATATGTAGACTCTTCTAGGTAGGTGGTTCTTAGTGTACAGTTAGATTATTTATCAAATTGCTGACACATCATACTGCACCATTGACACTGATATTTCTGTCAAAGACAAGTTAACTGTGTTGGTCTAAGTCCACTTAGCTATAAATAGATATCATATCACTATGCTGAATAATAGAAGTGAAGCATCAAGCACAGTGTTGTTATGTTTAAGTCAGCCAAAAGCACTGGATGTAATGAAGAGAAGCCATTTAAATATTTTATCACAGGCCAGCAAGAATTCAACTATCAGTACTAACATTTAATCTATAAGCTGATAAATGGAGTCACTTAAACAGTTAGAAATAGCAGTCAAATTTCTCTCAAAACACACTTTTAAAATTGTAAAACCCATATTAAATAATGTAATCTAAAATAAGTGAAACCATTCCCACAACATTTCTGCCCTGAAATTTTTTGCTTAAACTAAGCTTTTCCAACCTCATTGGTCTTGGTTTTTTTTTTTCCATAAGACAGACACTGACCAGCCCATATAGAATTAGAAAGTGGGATGATTTCTATTCAGGCACTTTATATGCTCTTACCAAGGGGTAGTTAAATCGATTACATCAACCCCAGTGCTCAACTGATACTTATTTAATCAACCCTGAAAGGATAAAAGCAAAGTCGACCTCAGCAGAATTTGAACTCAGAACATAAGAATGGATGAAACACTACTAAGCATTTTCCTGATATGCTAACATTTCTGCCAGCTTGCTTCTCTTTCAAGCCAGTGTGGCAGAGTAGGGTTCATCAAACTGGTAAGATCTGAAATTCAAATTCATGGTCTTCACATCAGATCTGGGTTCATGGACAGAAAATGTGGAAGCCTTTGTCCTGAAGTGGACTGAACATAGGTAATCCAGTCCAATCCAATCCATTCAGGCATTTCATTGGATTTTGTAATCTGGAAGATATCCATCTCCTTCTTATGACATAAGAGTTACTTATTCTCAAGGTGGCCATATACCATCAACTCAACCTCAACCTGGTATGTGAAGTGGTACTTACGTTGGCAGTTTTTGATGACCTTATAACACATCACTGTGTGCTGTCAAAGGCCCATGGAATAAAAATTTACATGAGTAACAGGTAAGGGTTGGCAACAAAAAGGGCACCCACCCATAAAATTCAGGCCCTAAATTAATTTCTGTCTAAGTTATGTTTGCACGAGAAATCACGTTAAACAAACAATAAGGTATATATACACACAGATGCACACACACACATATGTATGCATTTATACATATATATACATACACACACATATATATGTATATGTACGTAAGTGTATATACATATATATATACACACACACACATGCATACATATATATATCTTAAGGTATATAGTATTATAGACCCATTTCAACTGATTTTGCCAGTCAGTTTCACTCTAGGAATAACTAGATAGTAGATAAGAGGGTAGTTATCTAAAACCATGAGGTCTTCAGAGATGGCAGGAATGGTCTTAATATTTTTTTCCATACCTGTCATCTCCGAAGACCATATGGTTATAGATGACCACACTATTATCTAATATCTAGTCGTTTAATACTCAATGCAAAACCAATTGGTAAGATCAGCTGAAATGGATCTATAATACTGTATACTTTGGGTAATATACTCACATTATTGACAAATATACAAGTGCCTATTTTTTCTGGTTTATGGATTCTTAAATGACTATATATTATATATGCAGAGAAATTGAACTCAATACACAAGTATATACAATTTTTGTCCTTAATTTTACCAATTAAAAAATATAAATTTGTACATTTGTGTACATATGCAAATGCATAGTTGTGCGGTAAGAAGTTTCCTTCCTAACCACATAATTCCAGGTTCAGTCTCACTGCATGGTACCTTGGACAATAGTTTTTTTTTTTTCTGTTACAGACTCAGGACAACCAAAGCCTTCTGAACAAATTTAGTAAACAGAAACTGACAGAAGCAAGTAGTACATATGCGTGCATCCATATGTGTGTATATGTGTCATTATATATATATATATGTGTATGTTTGTGTGCATGTCTATGTTTATCTCCCATCCCCCACTTGACAATCGGTGTTAGTTTGTTTATGTTCCTGTAAATTAGATGTTCATCATTAGAAACTGATAGAATCAATACCAGGCTTTAAAACAAAACAAATAAAAAACATATATCAGTAATGGATTTCACTCATTCAGCTAAAACCCTTCAAGGTGGTACCCCAGCATGGCCACAGTCCAATGACTGAAGCGAGTGAATGATGAAGACAAAAAATACATACATTCATATGTATATATATGTGTGTGTATGTTTATGTTTGCACATTCACTTAGTTATATATAGTAATCTGTAAACTAAGCTTTTTCGCTGTATGTAATGTTAGATAAATACATCCCAGTACATAAGTATAGAATTAACATATAACATAGACAATGAAGAGAAAGAAAGAGAAAGAAAGAAGACTGAAACATTAATAGAATATATTTTGTTTGACAGGTTTGTTGAGTGAAAATGACAACCAGAGATAATTTGGTTTATTAAAAACAAATTCTGTTAGTTATACCGGTTACTTTGGTGTAATGAATTTAAAAGAAACCTAACCACACCCATCTCCCCATTAAAGACTGTGCAACTCAGAAGAGAAAGTTTTTATTTATTTATTCATTTGTTTGTTTGTTTGTTTGTTTGTTTTATAGCTTTGATAAAATATTTGCAATAATACAAATACTAACTTAATCTTCTCCCTCGAAATAATAATAAATAGCGAAAAGAAAATCACAAAAACCTGAATGCTAATATTTTATGTAGTAGAAAATTTTAAATTGTCTTATGCTAATTTTCAAATGTCTTAACTTAATCAGAAAGTATTTTTGTTATTCTTTTTTTTTTTTATTTATCTTTATTTATCCTTTGTAAAATAACTAATTAAATCATAATTTATTTAAAGAATGGCATCAAGTGATATATTCTGATTTATCTGTAGAGATAAAAATGTATTAACAAGAAAGTCAAGATTTGAGACAGAAAAAAAGAGAATAAAATTAAATAAAATTGCATTCACAATTCAAAATATATTCTTTTATCTTCACTTTTACCATTTTAAAAAGATTACATTTTAACTTAGAGTTAATATATATAAATATATATATATATATATAATATATATATATATATATATATATATAATACATGGCGCATTATAAAACAAACTAGAAATAATTATTTGGTGCTGAAAAACAGGATAACAACATTAGTCACTAAACAGATTCTAGTTCAATAATTACTCCAGTACTTATATAGGAGTGCAAGAATAGCTGTGTGGTTAGGAAGTTTGGTTTATTACGTGTTCCAGGTTTGAATTTACTGTGCAGAATTTATTGAGCAAGTAGTTTCTTCCAAAGTTGGATGAGTGGAATGGGACAGATGGAAATTATATGAATGCCTGTCATTTATCATCAACATTAAAATCAAAATCATCATCATCATCATTTAACATCTGTCTTCCATGCTGACATGGTTCGGACATTTTCGCAGGAGCTGGCAAGCCAGATGACTGCACCAAGCTCCATTGACTGTTTCAGCATGGTTTTGCCATTGGATTCCTTTCCTAACACCAACCACTTTACAATATATCTTTTGCCAGTGTATATGTAAACAAAGTGGTGAGCTGGCAGAAACGTTAGTACATTAGGCAAAATGTTTAGTAGTATTTCATGTCTTTACGTTCTGAGTTCAAACTCTGCCAAGGTCGACTTTGCCTTTCATTCTTTCGGGGTCAATAAATTAAGTACCAATTGCTTACTGGGGTCGACATAATTGACTGGAACCCTCCCCAAAAATGTTGGGTCTTGTGCCTATAGTAGAAAAGAATGTAAATGTAAACATAAGCAAAAAGTATAAGATATTTTTGTACCTTTTAATGAAAAAAAGAAACAAAAAATTATATTAGTTCAGTGCTAGTTGCTCAAATATCCCTACATCAATCTCACCATAATGATTAGCCCTTCGAAAAACTGTAAACAATGATATTATTTTTCACAAAATGTGATATAAATGGGAGACAACTCCAAGAATGTTTCAATCTCGTAATGAGCTCATCAGTAAAAGATATATTTTCCTTTACTGGTTATGCTAGTAAAAACACTACCCAGATATTCTAAGCTGATATCAGCCAGTTTCAGTATGAATCTGATGAGAAATATAAACTGAAGTGCGTCAACACTTTTATTCTTTGAATAAAACCATTCATCACATATGGTTGTGGCCGATAGTACAGACCTACATATTCCAGCCATAACCATTCTGTCCTTTTGTTTTCTTTATTTCTCAGAGAGATTATTGACAGTTATGTTTTATGATACTAAAGTATGGTTCGAAGAGGATTTGTTTGCAATTAATTTCCCTTTTGGTTTGCATACAAAGGTTCCTTAAGAACCACTTTTTCATGGGCTTTCATTTCTATAACTGTTGTTGGTGTTGCTGCCATTATTATCATTACTTTATTATTGTTGTTGTTGTTGTTGTTGTTATTAAGTCGGCAAGCTAGCAGAATTGGTAGCATGCTGGATGAGATACTTAGTAGCATTTCATCTGCCACTACATTCTGAGTTCAAATTCTGCTAAGGGCGACTTTGCCCTTCATCATTTCCAGGTCAATGGAATAAGTACAAGTTGAATGCTGGAGTCAATGTAATCAACTAGTCCCCCTCCCCCAAATTTCAGGCCTATATTTCTATCTATTTCTCTCTCTTTCTCTCTCTTCTCTCTTTCTCTCTCTCTCTCTCTTTCTCCCTCTCTCAATATATATCTCTATCTTTATGCACACACACACACTATATATATATATATATATACATATATATATACATATATATATATATATATATATATATATATATATATATATGTATGTATATATATCTATATATATATATAAATATATGTATTATTAATAAAATAGATGGATGGAACGAGTAAAAGGTTTTATTTAGTATGACATATTTCAACCCATTCTGGGTCTCTTTGGGTACATAAATAAATATAAAAAATATAAAGTCTATCTAGAGATTTTCTGATTCAGTTTTACATATCGCTATAAGTCCGTCAACTTTGGCAATGAGAAAAATACAGAGAAAAATTGAAATGTGAAAAATTCAAATATGAACATGAAAATTATACATTCCAGTTTAGAGAAAATGATTTAA
>NC_043005.1:59066807-59089307 GCF_006345805.1 Octopus sinensis | reverse complement strand
TATTAATAATGTCTTTGATTCCAATTCACCGTATTGCATTTACTGATTATTATTCTTATCATGTATTATTATTATTATTATTATTATTATTATTATTATTATTATTATCATAATTATTATTATGATATTTATTATTATTATTATTATTATTATTATTATGATATTTATTATTATTATATTATTATTATTATTATTATTATTATACCGTTTGATTTGATTATCAATTGAAAATTCATTGATTTCTTTTTTCCTTTGGTTTGGTTTATTTGATTTTTTTTTGTTTTTTTGGATTTCTTGTTTTCGCCATAAGAAAATCATGCTCGCCTTCAGTGATCAAAGAGAATATTGTCAAATATTGTCAAAGTTAAAGTCATTTCAAGATCTTTAATGTAAATGTGGATACTAGATGGAGATATGTAAAATTTAATCAATAGAAGTGTCATTTAAAAGGCTTTGCTTCAATCGAGGGATGGCAAGGAAAAGATAATGAGGATGAGAGAAGGATGAGTGTGGCAAGAGTGAAAGATTAAGAGACATGGGAATTGGTTGGTATAAAGGGCTGCTACTATTTATTGTCATTTTGTTTATTTGTTTGTGTATATGCTTAACATCCATTTTTGTATACCAGCATGGGTTAGAGAGTTATCTCAAGCATGATTTCTTCAGCCATGCTCACCTCACACTTTATTACCTCTGCCCTCTCTCCTTTCATATTCTCATGAACTTTCTGCCCAGTCACCCTGTCCAATCCTCTATATCACTTCCCTTACATTCAATTCACTGTGCCTTGAGAGATTTCACATTGGGTGATCACTGTCAATAATCACCATCATCATCATCATAAGCAATATCACTTGATTCTAATTGGCCATGAAGGCTTACCAAGCCAGGGATAAATATTACCTTGCTTTGTAACAGGTGAGGGTTAGTGACAGGAAGGCAGAAAATCTGCCTCAAGAAATTTTATCTGATGCATGCATGTATGGAAAAGCGGATGTTAAAAAAATGATGATTATGATGATATATCTATATATATATATATATATATATAGGTGCAACGTGGTTGTGTGGTAAGTAGCTTGCTTACGAACCACATGGTTCCAGGTTCAGTCCCATTGCGTAGCCTCGGGCCGACCAAAGATTTATGAGTGGATTTGGTAGAGGGAAGCTGAAAGAAGCCCATCGTATATGTGTGTGCATGTGTGTGTGTGTGCATTTGTGTGTGTGTCTTTGTTTGTCCCCCACACCATCGCTTTACAACCGATGTTGGTGTGTTTACATCCCTGTAACTTAGCAGTTTGGCAAAAGAGACTGTTAGAATAAATACTAGGCATATAAAGAATAAGTCCTGGGGGCGATTTGTTCGACTAAAGGTGGTGCTCTAGCATGGCCACAGTCAAATGACTGAAACAAGTAAAGGAATAAAAGAAAAGAATATATAAATGTGTATATGTATATACATAAATGAGTGTGTGTGTGTGTGTGTGTGTGTGTGTGTGTGTGTGTGTGTGCCTGTGATTGGTAATATTTTTTTTATTAATCTCAAAATGATGAAAAAAAGCAAAGTTGACCTTAACAAGATTTGAACCCAGAAAGAGTCAGAATAAACAGCACAATGCATCATTTCTGACACTCTAACATATCTCTCCCATATAATTAATCAACTGCAGTTTTGAAACCTGTGAGGCAAAGCATTTCATACAGCTTTTCTAATAAGAATCCCTTTAAATACAGCCTGTCAATCACTATTAACACAATGGAGAAATCTAATGCAATACTTCAGGATAGTTCTGGGTAATAGGAGACACAAGAGGAAGATGAGGAAAACGATCTGTTTCCTGTTAAAATGTACAATGCACTGTCAATAGTTATGAGAAATCCAGTCATTATTCCAGATTTCTGAAAGCAAACTTAACTTTGCTCGGTAAGGTGGGTGATTTTTGGACACCCAGTGGGATGAAAAACAAAACCTATCAAAGGGTGGAGGAATTCAAACCATACAATATATAGTCAAGGGTAGAATGTGCTCACCAGAAGTAATGAAGACCATCGATTTGGGAGAATGAAATCTCTGTAATAAAGACTGTTCAGCAAGGAGTTGCAACCAGCTGATACTATTTTCCACACAAGAAAAATTATATGAAGATGCTATAGTTATATATATTTCTTTACTGCCCACAAGGAGCTAAACATAGAAGGAACAAACAAGGACAGACAAAGGGATTAAGTCGATTACATCGACCCCAGTGTGAAACTGGTACTTTATTTATAAGTCAACCTCGGTGGAATTTGAACTCAGAACGTAACAACAGTCGAAATACCGCTAAGCATTTCGCCCGGCACGCTAACATTTCTGCCAGCTCGCCGTCTTAAGATGTTATAGTTATATATATATACATACATGTATATACAGGGTGCAGTAAATAAATTGTCGTCTAAATTATTCAAAAATGAAAATAACACTGACATCTCATTTTAATAGATATATTTACCAAAAATTACATAAAAATATCTTGAAATACTAAAGAGTAGATTTATTCAATGAAATTGCCATTGGCTTTGACCACAAACTCCAGATGCCTTCAGAATCTCCTGCAATTCTTCTGGATAAGTTGGTGAATATAAGTTGTAGAGTCTCCTGCAACTCTTTTGGATAAGTTGGTGAATATAATTCTGCATATGTTGGTGTCCTCTCTGTTGCAAACATTGAGATATACCTTTCTCCCCTCCCTCTCACCCATAAGCTTTGGAAGCCCTTTAAAGTATCATGAGTGTTACCTTTACTACTGAGTGAAATAAAATATTGAAAAAGGAAATTATTACCGTTAAAGGGAAGTCAAACTCATTCTCTTCCATTTGGTTTTTGTACCTATCCTGACCTATGGTTTTCAATGTGGGTAATGACCAAAGAAGTATGATAGCAAATAGAAATGGTTGAAATTGGGTTCCCTCGGAGAATCTCAGGAGTAATGCTATATGCATAACTTGGAGATCAGGAAGTCTCTCCAGGTCAAGCCACAGCTTCCCTGCATTAAGAGGTCACAGCTCCAGTACTTTGGACATGGCTAATAATATCACAGGAAAGAATTTTCAAGTTGGGGTGGATGAAGAATGAGATGGTTGGATAACATCCATATTCTCAACTGGTCATGCTTGGCAATCCAGCCAGAAAGTCTAATGCCGGCCAGTTCTGATGGAACCCTACAGAAGAGGTGCCTGAGGACTCTACCCCCATGACTCTCCCAGAAACAGTAGTGGGGAGAAGACAGATCGATGAACGGATCACCATTGGCATCATTATTATTACCATTAAAGAAGAATATTATATTTTTAATAACTTTTGCATTGATATTAAACATTATCAAAGCACAATCTTCATAATACTTTTTGAAATTTCAAATTGTTATCCACTTTCCCCATTTCCAAACATCATCATCATTATCACCATCATCAGCGTTTAAATGCTCGTTCTTTAAATACTATTGCATGACCCATTGTTTTATGCCAGGAATAGGTAATATTTTGCAATCTCTTTTACTCTTTTACATGTTTCAGTCATTTGACTGTGGCTATGCTGAAGCACCGTCTTTAGTCGAGCAAACCGACCCCAGGACTTATTCTTTCTAAGCTTAGTAGTTATTCTATCGGTCTCTTTTGCTGAACGCTAAGTTACGGGGAGGTAAACACAGACACACACATACATCTATATATATATATATATATATATATATATATTATACAACAGGCTTCTTCCAGTTTCCATCTACCAAATCCACTCACAAAGCTTTGGTCAGCCCAAGGCTATAGTAGAAGACACTTGCCCAAGGTGCCATGCAATGGGACTGAACCCGGAACCATGTGGTTGGTAAGCAAGCTACTTACCATACAGCTACTCCTATGCCTATTAATATAAAATATATATTAATATATATTTATTATCAATATATATTTTACATAAATATATATTAATATATATTTATAAAATATAAATATATATATATATATATTGCTATATATGTAAAGAAAGAATGAAGTAATAGAAGGCAAAACATTATTGAAATAAAAAAAGAATTTAATAAATCAAAATACATATAAGTCGTTAACATCATCTTATTGTGATATATTGTCTCTAAAGAGTGAATTTAGTTCGTGGAGTCCTCAAGGAATATAGAAATATCTGTAAGAAAATAATCATTCAACTATGTTCCTGAAATGACTGAATAGATGAAACTGTAGAGGATATTACCTGTGAATCACCTAGGGTAACTGTGCACTGGGTAAGAAGTCAAGGTAAAGACGGTGTTAGATAGAGAGGGAGAGAGAGACAAAAAGAGGTGTAGGGATAAACAGATCTTTTTAAAGAAATAGCTTATTACAACATTGGAAGAAGAAAGTGTGAATTTCCATTTTCTTCCGTCTATCCTCTCTCTCTCTCCCTCTCCCCTCTTTCCCTTTCTTTCTCTCTTTCCCCCTCCTCTCTCCTTCTCTCTCTCTTTCCTTTCTCTCACACTTTGTCTTTATATGACATAAACACATAAACATACATGCAGATACAGTATTTTTGATATGATAACAATATTATCTGTCTGCTGCTTTTGTCTCTAAGAATGTACGAATGTATGCATATTAGATTATAAATTCACATAAATTTCTCAATATGATCATTAAAAACATTTACAGAAATCTTACAGCAAACACTTTCGAAAATAAGAAATTACATATTTTCAGAAGTTTTATCATAATAAGTTTATTAAATGTTGTTAACAATTCCGTTGAGAAATCTGTGTCCATGTACATTCATACACACTTACAGACATACAGACATACAGACGTACAGACATACAGGTGTCAGACAGACAGATAATACTGCTATCATATTATTGTGTCTGCAAGCAGAATCATACAAAGGAAAACAGATGAGAGAGAGGGAGACAGAGAGAGATGTGGATAGACTAGAGATTCATAATTTTGCTCTAATGTCTTTAATGAGTGCTGAGAAATATGTTAGTATATACACACACACATACACACACATGCACACACAAACACACACAGACACACACACACACCACACACACACACACACACAAACACACATGCATGCACATATACAAACATACATACATGCACACATATATGACTGCATACTTACAAGAAGGGAAGAGAGAGAGAGAGAGAGAGAGACAGAGAGAGAGAGAGAGAGAGGAAGAATTGAGAATCAGATCAGAAGTTATGTTATAACAGAGAGGTTTAACAAAAATTATAATAATGATATATAGAACATCAAAAGCAATATCTCTCAAGCCTTTGTGTTATACACACCACTTTGATTTTTAAAAAACTGTGCACCCAACATGAAGTTGATATAAAGCACACATGTGTGTGTGTGTGTGTGTGTGTGTGTGTGTCTTCAAAAGCGATGTTGGGGGACAAACACAGACCAAATCCACTCACAAGGCTTTGGTTAGCCCAAGGCTATAGTAAAAAACATTTGCCCAAAGTACCACGCAGTGGAACCAAACCCAGAACCATGTGGTTGGTAAGCAAGCTACTTACCACACAGCCACTCCATTTTGCATAGGAGTGATATTGGCTTGACGTAAATTGAATGAAAGCCTATAAAATGGATACACTTGTTCATGTGAGGTAGACATAATGTGTCTCCTTGTTTAACACCACCACCTAGCCTATGGATGCCTTTTCTAAACTATACTCTGCTGCAAAATTTCAGGTCAGGAAACGAACTTGTGATTAACTTCCTCTCTCCTTACCTCACCTGTCTCAGGGACCCCAGAAAGCATCAAGTGTTCTTCCTTTCCCTCTTTAATTAAATTCTTCTGTGAAAAGTGCACCCTAGAAAGGTTATTGAAGTCATGGATGCTGCCTCTTGCACCTCTTACCATGGCTATTATTTTTTTCTTTTCTTTTAATTGTTTCAGTCATTAGACTGTGGTCATGCTCGGGCACTACTTTGAAGAATTTTTAGTCCAATGAATCAAACCCAAAAATATTTTTTTAAAGCCTGGTACTCATTCTATTGGTCTCTTTTCTTGAGCTGCTGAGTTACAAGGACATAAACAAACCAACGCTGGTTGTCAAGCAGTGGTGTGGGACAAACAGACACAAACACACACACACTTTTATATATATACTAGCAGTATCGCCCGACGTTGCTCGGGTTTGTTTTGACCCTTTAGAATTGAAATTTTTGAAAAGTAAAAATTTTGCATTATGTAGCTTGTTATTCTCTTTAAGTGAACATTTTTCTGGTTGAAATACACAAAAAAAATGGCGACACAGCAGTAAAAAATTCGTAAAAAATAGGGATTTACATAGAAAAAAAGCACCTTTCTGATGTAAATAATTTTTGGTGTAAACATGGTTCAATTTGAATTTTTTTCTTCTACGGAATGAAGAGCAAGCCTTCTTCTATCGTACTCTCAATTTTGGTCAACTTGCACTGCAGGGTGTCGGAGTAGATAGTGTTAGTTGAAGGCTACCAAACCTGCCATACACAGACAACTTCAGCTTTACATATATAGATATATATATACAATGGGCTTCATTCAGTTTCCATCTACTATGGAAGAAGAAACTTGACCACAGTGTCACTCAGTCGGACTGAACCCGGAACCATGTGGTTGGGTTGGGAAGCAATCTACTTACCACATAGCCATGCCTGTGCCTATGTCACTAAAAATTCAGATTTCTTTAAAAAATATATCACTATTGATTTTAGTTATCGCTGATCAAAAAAAAATTTAAATTAACATTTTGGTCATACTGAAAAATCTTGCCGATACAAATTTAGTTTTGCAGTAGAGAGAAAATAAAATACACACATAAAACAAACAAGAATGAATGAACAACAGAATAAAAGAATAAAATAAAGTAAGACTAAAAGGAATGGATAAAAAAGAAAAAAAAATGTGTGTATTGGAGAGAATTCTTTTGAAATTACAATTATAGAAACACAGCCAGTTGGCAATGAATTATCAGGATGTTGTATGTTTATTTTCCAAATGAAATAAATACTGGATTTAGTAGAGATGTGTTTAAACTTTCTATGATCTTTATTCATTTTTTTTTCTTCTTTCACATTATGTTTTCGTTAATGGTAAGTATCTTTAGTTATACATCATTTGTCAATTATTTGCTCTGAATGGTGATTCTCAAAAGAAAGGCAGCCATTTGTAAAACATTATTGCAGAGAAAAAAAAAAAACAAATAAAAACAAAATCCAAAAATTTAGATGCAGTTATTAATGATATATATTAAGTGTGCATGTGTGTGTATGTATATAGGGATGTGTGTGTGTGTATGTCTGTTATCTCATATTTTCACATACATATATACATACGTATGTAAATATAATATGTGTGTATATATGTATAAGTACATACTGAGATAGATACATATACATATACATAAATACATACATATATATATATATATGTCAGTCTCTATCTTTCTTTCTCTCTCTCGCTATCTCTCAAGATATATATATATACACACACACACACCATGTGATTTCAGATTCAGTCCTCATACAGTATCTAGGGCATATTTTTCCCTTTCTGTTACCTTTAGTTGACCAATGGCCTGTTAGTGAATTTGGAAACTGAATGAAGTCCTTCATATCTGCATATACCAGTGTCTGTGAGTGTGTGCGTGTATTTGTATGTGTGCATATATGTGTGTATGTGAATGTTTTCATTCTGTGCTTCACATGAAAAAGTACTGAGCCCCAAAAGAGAATAGTTTATTCTCATTTCCTTCTCAGCAAATCTCCTGCTAGCTCTGCACTTTCAATAACGTGTAGAATAAAAATATAAAAACAGCCTTGAAAACCAGGCAAGGATTAGAGGCAAATGATGGGGGTTTTTTCTGTACACTAGAGGCATGTGAAGTCCATCCAGAATGCAGTCTGAAAATAAATTTTCTTTCTTCTGTGCATTATAGTATTACTATATGATTGTACTGTATAATGTTTGAGTGCATATAAATATTCATAAATATATGTATATGATGTTTGTACATATATAAGGTGTGTGTGTGTGTGTGTGTGTGTGTGTATTTAGTAATAGTTATGAGTTACTAATAATTTCATACATTAGACCATGTCTCTAATATATGAAAATATTAGTAGCTCTTAACTGTATACAGTGTGCATAAAATAATATTTATCTCTCACTGGATGTGATACTTTTTTTTTATATCTTACCTTAATGGAAAAGTAAACTACATACACACACACAAACACACACACACACACACACACACACACACACATACACATGAATGCATTAAAGTGAATGATGTCAATTGGAGAAAATTGTCAAACGGTTGTAACATCTATAGAAATATGAAAATTATTTGCCTCTCACATCTGGTTTTTTGCTTAATGATATACTTGTTGCTGTTCTCAAGAATGGAAGCATCACTGTTAGTACATCCTGCATATTCAGTTGCATCACTCTGTTAAATTACGTTGTAAATAAAATTCTCTTGTCATCTGTTAGCCTGTTTCTCAACTGGCAAGCTTACTGTGAGTTCTACTAAATCCCTTGAATCCAATCTCTCCTGTATTATATAAACACAATCATACTGACATACACACAGATACATATATGAGGTCTTTAGTCAAAAAGTATCAGGACTAGTACTACAAAAAGAAAGCTACAACAAACATCCAGGATTTCATTTCTTTTGAAGTGGTTTCCTTCAGAAGCCACACAGTTTATCCGAAGTTGTTTCCCTTGATGCAAGCATTCGTGGAACTTCTTTTTGGGGATAGTGAGCAACTGCCTCATTGCATTCTCTTGGATTTCTTTGACATCTTGAAATCTTGCACATGCACACATACATGCTCATACATATGTAGATATGTACATACATACATACATATGTAGATACGTACATACATATATACTTACATACATACATTACATACGTATGTGCATACATACATATATACGTATATACATATGTACATACATATGTACGTACATATATACATACACACACATATACATACATACATACATATACACATACATACACACATACATACATGCATACATGCATACATACATACATAGAAACATACATACACACACACACATACATACATATACATATACATACACATATACATAAACACATACACACATACATATCACATACATACATGCATACATACAAACATGGTGGTAGAAGTCAACTCATAAAGGTAAAGTTACTTGATCAAGTCATACCGACTCATAAGGGGCCAGTTTCCCTGTTTCATGGCATGTATATTCCCCACCTGGACATGACGCCGATCCATCGCAGGATTACTCATTTTTGCCAGCTGAGTGGACTGGAGTAACATAAAAAGAAGTGTATTGCTCAAGAACACAATGCACCACCCAGTCCAGGAACTGAAACCACAATCTTACGATCATGAGTTCAACACCCTAACCACTATGCCATGCGCCTCCACAAGTCAATTCATAACCAAGTAAAACCACTTCTGAATTTCAGTAAATTGGTGCAAATGTTATGAGGGTCCAGAAAGTTCCTATATGAGAAATTGCTTTGAATGGGTAAAGTTTTGCATGGCACTGGTGCTATATTTCAATGCATTTACCTATACCTCAGTAGCACAAAAGAGTTTAAAACGTAAAGAACCCATTCGGTCATGAATGACCATGGGATTGCACCTAGAAAGTTACCCCCCACCACCACCACCACCACCAAGGTACAAGTCCTGGCAGGGTTGATTTTAGAAGACTAGCAGTCACGCATACCAGCCTCCCCACTCCACATTACTGATGTCATCCAGGGGAAAGGCAAAGGCCAATACAACTTGGCACCAGTGACATTGCAAATCATTTCTACAGCTGAGTGAACTGGAGCAATGCAAAATAAAGCATCTTGCTCAAGAACATAACACACAGCCTGATCCAGGAATCAAACTCACTGCTTTATGTTTGTGAGCCTGACATTCTAACAACTGAGCCCTGTGCCTTCAACAAAGAGGTTAAGACAACTATAAAATTACTGTACTTCAGGATTTATTTTTCAAATGAGTTTAACTTCTCCCAGAAGAATATTCTAGAGAGAATTATGAGTCTTTATTCCCAGTGGTTTACATGCTAGTTAACCCATAGCCAAGACCCTAACAGGTACTACTATGTGAAGTATCAAATCCCTGGAATTGCCATAACTGCATCCCACTACCAGATGGGGTTTTAAATCACACCCACATACATACAAACATCATACATATATATATATGTATGTATGTATGTATGTATATATACATATGTATATTATCATAATGATCATCATGATCATGATCATCATTGTCATCATCATCATCATCATCATCATCATTATCATCATCCTCGTCGTCATCGTTTAACATCTGCCTTCTATGGTGGCATGGACTGGACGATTTGATAGGAGCTGGCCAGGCAGAAGATTGCCCCAGACTTCTGTGTCTGTTTTGGTACTGTTTCTACGCTTTGATACCCTGCCTAAAACCTAATTGTACTAATTACATTCACACATACACACACACGTATATGTCTGTATGAATGTATATGTACCAGAGTAAGCACATACATGTGACACAAGGTAGAAAAAATAGTACTCAAATACCGGTGGTAGAGTAAAGTGCTTTATTATTAAAGCTGCAAAGGCATCAAAAAAACTGTTACTCAGAGTTCCACATTCCCATTCATCAAACAGTTTTGGTTTAGAAGCCAAAACTGCCTGACAAACGTGAAACACACACACACACACACACACATACATATTCTTCATATATGTATACGTATACGTGTATATATATATATATATATATATATATATATATATTATATTATATATATATGTATATATTTATAGACGTCACTAAAGTGGCAGAGAGTACAACATGGTACCAGCATTGCTAGAAATAAGAGTCAAATCGACTCATTAGTCACAAGAGCACTATCTTATTAAGCTGACAAGGGAGACAAGTTCCCTACAGGCGCAGATATGGCCATATCAGTGGTGATTTCAAATTTTGATGCAGAGCATCTTAATTCTCATTGGTGGCTCTTATCGTGCCTAGGGTTAAACTTAACTCACCTCATCAAGTTATAAGAAGAACCATTGAAAACATGTGCTGATTTCAAAAACACTAACAGTGAAAATTACAATTATATATATATTTGAGTGTATGAGTTTGTGCATGTATGTGTATGCATATGTGTGTATACATGTGTGTGTGAGCGTGTGTGAGCGTGTGTGTGTGTGTGTGTGTGTGTGTGTGTGGTGTGTGTGTGTGTGTGTGTGTGTGTGTGTGTGTGTGTGTGTTGTGTGTGTGTGTGTGTGTGAGTGTGTGTGTATGTGTGCATGTGTGTGTGTGTGTGTAGCCTGAATTGATATATTTTCTATCATATTCAGTATTCTATATCAGAAATTTTACTTATTTGATTCTTTAGTTTATTAAGAGTATTTAAAAGGTAAAAATCAGTCAACGCTATCATTTTTCCATGTCTTTAGACATGTTCACAGTGTGAATATTGACTATAAAGTTTTCTAGTATGCATCAAGATTTGTTAGAGTAGGTAGAGGCAATGTCGAGGTATTTTTAATTTGTTGAATGGTTGGTTGGTTGGTGGGTGTGTGTTTGAGCGTCTGGGCTGGCTGGTTGGTTTTGGTGGGTGGGCTGGTTGGTTGGTTGGTTCGTTTGTTGGTTGTCTTCCACTCTGACAATTTCACTATCAAACCCCTCTTTTCCATGGATTTTGTCAGAATTAATAATGCCATTTGCCCTGAGAAAAGTAAAGTTATGTACAAGTGTGTGTGTGTGTGTGCGTGTGTGTGTGTTTGTGAGTGTGTGCATATGTATGCACATATATGTGTGTATATTTATGCACATATATGTGTGTATATTTACACACATACACACACACATACCATCATCATCATCATTTAACATCTGCCTTGCATACTGGTATATATACATGTATACATATATATGTTATATATATACATATATAGATATATATATATAGCATATATATAATATATATATATTGTGTATGTATTTTATATATATATATATAAATGCATACACACACATACTTATATATGTATGTATGCCCATCCAATACAAGTATGGAGAAGTGGGGGTTAAAAAGATGATGATGTATGCATACAAATAGGTATATGTATATGTGCACTTAGATCTATAAGTTTATTAATAAATGTATGAATATTATACACACACACACACATGCACACACACGCACACACACACACACCACACACACTCATGTATAAATATCTTTCTGACATGTTTTTGTTTACTCTTGCATATTTCCCAGCAAACAACATCGTTCCTTGCAACCTAATTATATGTTTATCTAATATCCATCCATTCAGCAGGTTTCATGAAAATATCTAGAGATACAAATCAATACTTTGTAATTCAGTGTTTGAATACCAGATGATTTGTTCTGAGAGCTGAAGCTGTGAAGGTTAAGGTGAGAGAGAAAAGGCTATGCTTATAATCCAACAACAAAACGTATTCGAGGAAGAAAAAGTAACAAAGTTCTGGGATACAGATGTTTCTAATCACAAAGCAATGGAATTTCTTTTATGTTTCATCAACATAAAAGGGAGGGAATTTTCTATTTATTTACATTATTCTCCCCATCTAACCCCAATAGACATGTAACAAAAATGTCTTTATAAAAGACCAGTATTTATCTATAGTTTCATGGCCTGAAGCAGAGGGGTGAATAATTCTTATGCAGAGAACATTATCGTCACAGCTTTACAGATGATATTCTGATGCGGGTTATGGGAACATGTAAATGCATATATCCCAACATCAAGCCTAAATGAAGTGCAGCTAATAATATTAAGCATTTTCATGCAAAGACAAAAATATAAATGGTGGCACGGAATTTAACCCCTGCGCCAAAAAAGAAAATAAATGAACAGAAGTGTCCAACTATGTAGTGGTTAGTCTAATATCCTAACCATTCAACCATTTCAATTATACATTTCTGAATAGCTTAGAAATAATTTGTGAATGTGAAGCTAAATGCTTTACAGTATTTATTGTCATAGCCCTCTGTTCTTGAGTTCAAATCCTGCCAGTTCTCTTTA
This sequence comes from Octopus sinensis, assembly GCF_006345805.1. Classification (NCBI taxonomy): domain Eukaryota; kingdom Metazoa; phylum Mollusca; class Cephalopoda; order Octopoda; family Octopodidae; genus Octopus; species Octopus sinensis. The sequence goes on along the minus strand of NC_043005.1, from coordinate 59,076,152 downwards.
ATTTTAATCACACTAGTAGGATACTGCAGTTGACTCAACATAGAGTAAAAATAATAATAATAATAATAATAATAATAATAATAATAATTATAATAATAATAATAACAACAACAATAATAATAATAATAATATTAATAATAATAATAAAAATAATAATAATAATAATAATAATAATAATAATAATAATAATAATAATAATAATTTATATTATAGGCCCACGACCTGAAATCTTGGGAGAGGGGCAAGTCAATTACATCGACACCAGTGCATAACTGGTGCTTATTTCATCAACCCTGAAAAGATGAAGGGCAAATCAAAGATAAAAACAAAAACAAGAAAATAAGAAAAAAACAACAAAAGTCAAAAGGACACACTGTGAATATATTAGAATGAATTTCAGAGAAAATACAAGATGGTAAAGAAGATGGGCTGTGACATTTTGAGCATGGCTGTTCAACAGAAAGCAGAAAGAAGAAAAAGTTCAGAGAGAGAGAAAAGAATAGTCCAAGAAAAGCATTTCTCATTGCATGGTGGTTGTACACAGATATACACATTGTGTGTGTGTGTGTGTGTGTGTGTGTGTGTGCATACATACACTGACAAGCTTCTCGCAGTTTCCATCTATCAAATCTACTCACAAGGCTTTGGTCAGCTTGGGGTTATAGCAGAAGGCACTTGCACAAGATGCCATGCAGTGAGACTGAACCTGAAGCCATGTGGTTGGGAAACAAGCTTTCTAACCACAGCACCACATCTGAGCCAGTGTGCATTCTATAAGAGTCAGAGTATTTCTACCATGCTATCATATATGCTTGTTACTGGGGTACCATTCATTAAATGGCATCTGTCTAATGTTGTTGTTACCCCATTGAGTTAAATCAGAAGAAGACAATGTGCAATCACTCAACCAACTAGAAATAGAAGTGTGAAATCAAATTTCCTTCATATCACACACTTCCTACCATCTTCAAACAATAGAAACATTATGTTCACACTACATCTGGAAAATAAAAAAAATAAAGGGAATGGTCACAAAGAAAATACCTTTGATCATAGATCTGCTTGATCACCACAGATCAAATAACAACATAAACACCGCCAACAACAATATCAATAGTTATATTGCACCTGTCATGTTTTCTTTTTTCCCATTATGAATGTGTTTCAAAAATAAATTAAATTGATTTTTTTGCTAATAAAAAAAAGACAGGATTATAATCTCTAAGAAGTCAAGATTATACTAACATGATCCAAATTCCAATGATCTGGTTATGGGATAACACTATCAATGGCCTCATCTGAATTTTAATGGTTTATATCCACAAAAATCTTATGAGGTGTGCAAATTATTTTCTCCATGAGCCAAAAAAAAAAACAAACAAATAAATAAATGAATGAAACTCAAAAATTGAAAAAAAAAAGACACAATTGAAGTGTGGCTTTTCATTATTTTGACAAGAATGTAATGAGATTTTGAATTTGCATATTATCATTTATCCAGATAAGAAAGTATAATTAATTAACATAGCACTAAATTTAGTCACATATTGTTAGGGACTCTCAAATCAGATAAGGCACTAATTTCAAACCAACTTGTTTACTAACACTTGGTGTATTTTACGTTTCAAGTGTCTTTTAAGTTTTGAGCCTACACTCAACATACATACATACATACATATATATATATATATATATATTATATATATATATATATATATATACATACATGCATGCATATATATATATATATATATATATATATATATACATATACAGAATGGCCGCAGTCAAATGACTGTAACAAGTAAAAGAGTAAAAGAGTAAGAGTATATATTATGTATATATACATATACATATATCATTTCATAAACACAATATAATGCTTTACATGCTATTATTAGTTTCATGTGCTGAGAACATCCCAAACAGTATTTTTTAACATGTCTGGTATCCTAGTACAATCTTCAGGCACTGGCCACATGGCATAACAGACTAAAAATCTCTCACCAGATGGAGTACATTTTTGTTGATCTTACCATCACAGAACAGTACACTATATATAGTGTACTGTATATAGTGTACTATATATAGTGTAGTCAAGCAAATCAACCCCAGAACTTATTCTTTGTAAGCCTAGTACTTATTTTGTCAGTCTCTTTTGCCAAACTACTAAATTACGGGTATGTAAACACACCAGCATCAGTTGTCAAGTAATGTTGGGGGAACAAACATATACACATACAAACATATACACACACATATATATATATGATATATATATATATATACGATGGGCTTCTTTCAGTTTCCGTCTACCAACCCCACTCACAAGGATTTGGTTGGCCTGAGACTATAGTAGAAGACACTTGCCCAAGGTTCCACACAATGGTTCTGAATCCAGAACCATGTGGGTGGTAAGCAAGCTACTTACCACACTGCGACTCCTGTGCCTATATATATATGTATATATATATTGTCCCAGCCATGCTAGCATGAAAGGCGGACTTTAAATGATGATGATTGATATATATATATATACACACACACACACATATATTTATATACACATATGTATGTATGTATGTATGTATGTATATGTGTGTCTATGTATATATAAATCATCATCATCATCGTTTAATGTCTGCTTTCCATGCTAGCATGGGTTGGATGGTTTAACTGGGGTCTGGGAAGCCAGAAGGCTGCACCAGGCCCAGTCTGATCTGGCAGTGTTTCTACAGCTGGATGCCCTTCCTAATGCCAACCACTCTGTGAGTGTAGTGGGTGCTTTTTACGTGCCACAGGCATGGAGGCCAGTGATGGCGGCACTGGCTACGGCCACATTTGGATGGTTCTCTTATGTGCCACCGGCACTGGTATCACAGCTACAAATTCCATTGATGTTGATCGATTGCGATTTATGTGTGCATATAAATATGTATTTAGAGAGAGAGAGGGTGTGTGTGTGTTTGTGCTTGACAAAATCTACCCAAACTCAGATTTGAACACACATTGTAGAGCAAAGAAACTATCCTTTTCTCAAACGTTGGAAAACAAAATTAGCTATAGGAAAATTTGAAATGGCAATGCAACGAAATGTAATATTTTAGCACAACACATCATCATCTAACACTCAACCAATTCTGCCATTTACTGACCTTCCCAGATTAACTAATGAAGAATACACAAGATAAATTCTCAGTTTTTCTTTTTTATCAGTTATATCAAACATTGCTGTAACTGGTAGCTAAATCCAATTCAAGAAGACACATTTAATCAAATAATTCAGTTTCCCAATTTCATTATCAGTGATTATGCACAGAATTACTATAATAATTTCATTTTATGTATCAGATATAACTGACAGGGTATATTTTATTATGATAAATGATTTAGTATGTCACAGGCTTTCGTAAATGGGCTATAGAGCCAAAGATTCTAAGTCGATAATGAAGGCAGGTCACTATTGTTTTACTCTTTTACTGGCACTAGTCATTAGGCACCAGACTTTTGGGGTTCTGTCTTCAAAGGTTTTAATCATAACGAAATACTAACAGACAATTTTTGCTCAACATAATGATTCTGCCCACTCTCAAAGCTATACATTTCCAGGCTTACAGGATCTGCAAAGATCAATAATACAACACCCACTCCAGACCAAACCATACAAAGATAAATGCATGTGTGTGTGTGTGTGTGTGTTTGTGTACATACACACATACACACACTTATATATATCTTGTAAGCAATATTGGAAATAAATTATACTGCTTATGAGACAGAGACAAGGACTTAAAACTACCATGCAAAATTAAGTCACAAACATGCGCACCCTCATGCATACAGTCCATTTGTTTTCCATATTTCATATATATATATATAATTTGGGGAAACAAATTTCCAAATCAATCAGTTGCAACCCTTCAGCGTTACATGCATCTACGTATCGTACCTTAGAACTTGTACATTTTCTTCTTAAGGCATTCTAATGACCTATTAGCACACTTCCGAGTTATAAGTAGTAGGTTGTCGCTATAAGACCAACCTCTATATTCGTAATTTTTATTTCTAGTTTAGATAAGAGATATAAACCTACAAGATTGGTAACCTCAGCTGAATCTGGGGCACCCGTGGGTATATCAAAACAATCTCTAGTGTCTTTTCTTGCCCATAGTTTATCTTTATATTTTATAATGGACTTACTCACAGCCAACACTACTTTTACTTCTTCAAATGATATATTTACTTTTCTCATGGCATATGACAAGGCCTTATTTAAAGCCACTTCATTTACAGATGAATAATAAATCTCTATATCAATTTAGAGTTTAAGGTTAACTAACTTATTTAATTTACCTAAATATTTATCTAATATCAATTTACTAAGTCTACCTGTATCTGACTTACTAGGGCATATTAATCTTACTTGGGGGTTTGAGTAAAAATTATCCTTATGGTGTTTAATCATTATTCTTGGATGCATCGGGATATATGGTTCAATTCTATTTTCAATACCATATTTAACCATGATTTTAAAAAAATTATGTTAATATTATTTAGATAATTTTTATTAACTACCTTATATTTTTTCATTATTTCCTTTTCTAGTAATTTATCATAAAGTGGTGTATCCAGTCTATATAAATTCCTGGTCTTATCAGATTGCACTGTAACTACATCCTGGTTCTTTAATATTTCTATTTTTCTAGATAAGTTGCTGAGAAGTTTGTTGTGTCTGTTAGGGTAAGTTTTGAATTTGATATTTTGCACAATATTCCATATTTTCTCCTCAAAGTCCTGTATAATTCCATTATTGGGAGGTTCCTGCCTAGATTTGAAGTTTCTCTTTATATAGTCTATATCTTGCATGTTAGTATTATTCTTATTAGGATTGTTGTTATTGTAGTAGTGAGCCTTCCATTTTATTTATTTATAAATTTTTTTAGCTGGTTAATTTGGTCCTGTGTATATTCCTTCCTGTTGGGAATAGGTATATCCTTCAAAGATGAGTTCCACTCTATCTTCTCAATCCTACCTGAAAGATCCATTTCTAACATATATAAGAAGTTCTAGTGGTAGAACTAATTGTATGATTAATATAAATAATTTGGGAAAACAAATTTCAAAATCAATCAGGTGCATCCCTTCAGTGTTATATTCATCTACATATCATATCTTAGAGTACGATATGTATGTATGTATCTTGGCAATTAGTAAAGCAAAGAATTCAGGTAACAAGTAGAGGTTCCCCAAGGATCAGTGCTCAGCCCCCTGTTGATCATCATAGTCTTCCAGGTAATAACAGAAGATAGGCTTCCCCTGGGAGCCCTCTATACTGATGATCTTAATCTAGAGAAGTTCCAGGTATGGAAGCAAGGTCTAGAATTGCAGGGCCTTAGAGTTAAACTAGCAAAAACAAGTCTTAGTAAGTAGGATGGCAGACAAATCACAAAACCTTTCAAGTAGGTGGCCCCGCTCAATCTACTAGCTTTGTTGTATATTTACTGCATGCTCTATGTAACTTATGTACTTCTAGGATTGGAGTAGTGAAGCACCTATTATCTTTTCAAAATTGTTCTGATACTTTATTGGAAGAATGGATTATTATTAATTCATTAATTTACTAATTTATTAATGTTCCTCAGGCAGTCATCTGCTGAAAGCTATTGAACTATTAACCATGGTTGACGTGATCCCAACCAACTGATATCTTTCTCTCTCCTTCTCTCTCTCTCTCCCATTCTCTCTCTCTCACCCTCTTTCTCACTTTCCCTCACTCTTTATGTATATGTACACACACATATAATATATCATCATCATCATCATCATCATCATCATCATTTAGCGTCCGTTTTCCATGCTAGCATGGGTTGGACGGTTTAACTGGGGTCTGTGAAGCCGGAAGGCTTCATCAGGCCCAGTCAGATTTGGCAGTGTTTCTACGGCTGGATGCCCTTCCTAACGCCATACATATATATATATATTGTAGTTCCTAGTAAGTTATAAAGGTAAGATAGTTCCAGAGAAGCACTCAATCCGAGTTCTAAGCTATCAACATTGTTGGATTCCAGACCAATTCCAAAGTTCTTCAAGTGTAGAAAATCCTGCTTTCACAATTGTAACCCTGCTGTATGGCTTTGGCGAAGAGTAAATTTTAATCCAATCACCAAGAGGACAAACAAATTCTTTAACACATCTTTAATAATTTGTTGCAATTGTTTCTGCACCAACTCCGCTTGCAACACCAGTTTATGCAAAACGTTTGAGTTGTGAAAGTTTACCTAATGTTTGTGGTTTTTAGATATTAGACTGGCACTTCATCAAACGTACATCAAAAGTGTGCGCTTATACTGTGAGGCTTCCAGACATTGCTTTTTCTTGGATTATATTGGGAGGAAGCAAACAGTAAAGAAAATGGTGGTCAGGGGATAAATAATTAGTATAGAGATCATGTGGAGGAGGAGGAGAGGAGGCGGAGGTGGAAGGAGGAGGAGAAGGAGGAGGAAGAGAGGTTATATGTCCTCCACCATTGGAGACTGATGAGTTGTCTATAAAGTTAAGTGTTTTCATGGATGCAAAACAACTAGTCATGTTGTAACCAGACATTTATTTAACTGCATGTAAATGCATAGCTGCACTATCCTTTAGAGCAGCGTTTCTCAACCAGGGTTACCTGGAACCCTAGGGTTCTGCAAAACGTTTCCTGGGGGTTCCACAAGAAAGAGTGGAATAAGTTAATGCTAATTTCATGATTGTAATATTACTAAACATGCACATCATATGTGCATTTACATACACTTGCGTCAGAAATTAATTAGCACTTCTCAAATTTCTACATTAAATAGGTTAAATCAATTAACCTATGAGCTGTTCAAAACGTCTTACGCGATGAGAAAACTTATTATGGTGTGATTTCGGTCCTTGCGAGGCGCTACCTATATCTATTAAACAAAGGAAGATTTGTCTGCATCCGCACTCCAAGTTGTTGTTGCACTGCTATGTCAACATCATAAGGATGTAGACTCTCAAACTGCTCTGCAAACAAAGTTACATCATCGTTCTGCGCAACAGTGAACTCGCAACAAAGCAATAGTTCGAGATATGGCCACTAGGTGACAGCACATACCTTGAGTGAAGAGCAAATCAAGGGTGCTAATTAATTTCTGACGGTAGTGTACATTATATATATATATATATATATATATATATATATATATAATTACATTTGCCAATCTGTTTTGCAAGATTCTTGATGTGAAATCATGTATTGAAACAGATATTGTTGTATTTCGGGATGGTCATTTTTTTTTCGTTTTGCCCAATAAACACATGCACTATATATTTTTTTCCTCACTTATTTATTACTATTCTTACTTTATTATTTTAACTCATGTCCATTGCCTGGAAATCTTTCATCACACATCTGTGACCTCTTCAGTAACACTTTTCGTTTCTCTTTGTGTTGTTTTTGCTCCACTCACTTCATTCTGTTCTTCTAAGATGTCAGAAGAACAAAATGGAGTAAGTGGAACGTGGCTTAGTAGGGTGGCTTAGTAGGGTGTTAGGGTGTTGCACTTATGATTACGAGATCATGGATTCAATTCCCAGACTGGGCATTGCAGTGTGTTCTTAAGCAAAAACACTTCATTTCACATTGCTCTGAAATCATTTCATCATCTGACAGGTAACACGTTGCGCATGTGAACAGCTAATGTCGATTTGATGGAGGGAGCGAGGTCATGTGAACATAAATATTTGATCACTATGAACAAATCAAGTGGGTGGTTGTTCAGCAAGAAATTGTAGAACCCTCATACATCATCTAATGACAGGAGAGTCCATTATATATATATATTACATTTGCCAATCTGTTTTGCAAGATTCTTGATGTGAAATCATGTATTGAAACAGATATTGTTGTATTTCGGGATGGTCATTTTTTTTTCGTTTTGCCCAATAAACACATGCACTATATATTTTTTTCCTCACTTATTTATTACTATTCTTACTTTATTATTTTAACTCATGTCCATTGCCTGGAAATCTTTCATCACACATCTGTGACCTCTTCAGTGACACTTTTCGTTTCTCTTTGTGTTGTTTTTGCTCCACTCACTTCATTCTGTTCTTCTAAGATGTCAGAAGAACAAAATGGAGTAAGTGGAACGTGGCTTAGTAGGGTGGCTTAGTAGGGTGTTAGGGTGTTGCACTTATGATTACGAGATCATGGATTCAATTCCCAGACTGGGCATTGCAGTGTGTTCTTAAGCAAAAACACTTCATTTCACATTGCTCTGAAATCATTTCATCATCTGACAGGTAACACGTTGCGCATGTGAACAGCTAATGTCGATTTGATGGAGGGAGCGAGGTCATGTGAACATAAATATTTGATCACTATGAACAAATCAAGTGGGTGGTTGTTCAGCAAGAAATTGTAGAACCCTCATACATCATCTAATGACAGGAGAGTCCATTATATATATATATATATATATGTCTGTCTGTGTATGTGTGTGTGTGTGTGCATGTGCGTGTGTATGTGTATGTGTGTGCGTGCGTGCGTGTGTGTGTTAAAGCTTAGTACGGAAGACGAAGTGTAACAAAAAGCGTTTATTAGCACAACAGTTATTTCGGTTTCACATTGCACATGAAGGCGGCGAGCTGGCAGAATCGTTAGCACGCCGGGTGAAATGCTTAGCAGTATTTCGTCTGCCGCTACGTTCTAAGTTCAAATTCCACCAAGGTCGACTTTGCCTTTCATCCTTTCGGGGTCGATAAACTAAGCACCAGTTACGCACTGGGGCCGATATAATCGACTTAATCCGTTTGTCTGTCTTTGATTGTCCCCTCTGTGTTTAACCCCTCGTGGGTAGTAAAGAAATAGGTTTCACATTGCACTGCTCCCTAGGGGGCATAGAATGATCAAATCACATCAAATGCAACATCCAGTGCAAAAGAGCCTCCTCAGGTGACACAAAATGCTTATGAGTTCACAGATTTACATTTCAATTTCACTTTAAGCTACATGGTGGTATTGAGAGATTCTAGCAGTTTAGATACATGTTATTGTGTACCCCGGAATTCTAGATGTAGATCCAACAATGAGTGCACAGTATTACTTATTTCTTTATTGCCTACAAGGAGCTAAACATAGAGGGGACAAACAAGGACAGACAAAGGCGTTAAGTCAATTACATCGACCCCAGTTCATAACTGGTACTTAATTTATCGACCCCAAAATGATGAAAGTCAAAGTCATCCTCAGCGGAATTTGAACTCAGAATGTAACAGCAGACGAAATACCTATTTCTTTACTACCCACAAGGGGCTAAACACAGAGAGGAC